>NC_071389.1:194208309-194484409 GCF_022682495.2 Desmodus rotundus | reverse complement strand
GGCGGCGGGGAAGCCAGGACAAACAGCGGCTGGACCGTGGGCAGGCCAATAGGAGCGTGGAACGGACCTGGGGGCGGGACCTGCCTCTACGGGACAGTCGCGGGAGGGAGGGCTGGTCCTCGGCGGGCAGGGCCAGCGGGTGGGGGTTAGGGTGGGGGCGGGTGCTCTCCTCTGCACTAGGCGGAAGGAACTGTTAGCGTGCAGGTGACTCCAGCCATCGCGCTGCAACGTGGGGTGTGGCCCTCACGTCACTTCGGCTACAGCTCCCCGCCCCAACAGCGAACCTGCGGACACCAGGGTTTGATGGGGACGTGGGCAAAGCTCCCAAAACTAACAATTCAGCCCACCCCCGGAGCCCTGCTTGTTACCAGTGTAATCGACTCTCGTCCTTACTACAGACTTAACAGGAAAGTGTCTTTGTCCCCATTTTACAAATGAGAAAACAGAGGCTCAGAGAGGTGAGCCGACTTCCTCAAGGTCACACAGTAAGAAGAAACGGCACTCGTGGAACGTAGTCTTCGCCCAAAGTGGGCCTTCTGTAAATACCCCCTCCTATAAGCGGGTCTTTCTAGGCTTAAGAACCTCGTTTTGGGTTCTTGTGTGTGGGTGTATACCCGGTTCTCACGTTCCTAGAGCATTTGGCAGTTTTTAAGAGGCCCTTTGCCAGCGGGAGCTCTTCTGAGCCCTGATGTAGAGGAGGGCCCTTTGGTGGAATTTGTTGCTAAATGCATGTAGTAGCTTGTGTGGCATTGTGATTCAAACCTTAAGCAAGGTTCTTACCGGTAACCTCTCTGCCTCAACTTCACCCTCTGTTAAATGGGATAATGCTCTTGTCTCATGGGGTCGCTATAAGGCAGAAATTGTCGTGTTCCCCCCCTCTCCCCTCTCTCTAAAATCAATAAACATACCCTCAGGTGAGTATTAAAAAATAAATAATGAAATAAAAGTAAGTTGGGTGGTGTGATGCCACCACTTAAAAAAAAAAAAGCCCTGGCTGGTGTGCCTCAGTGGACTGAGTGCTGGCCTGTGAACCAAAGGGTCGCTGGTTCAAATCCCAGTCAGGGCACGTGCCTGGGTTTCGGGCCAGGTCCCCAGTTGGGGGCACATGAGAGGCAACCACGCATTGATGTTTCTTTCCCTCTCTTTCTCCCCCTCTTCTTCTCTGTCTATAAGTAAATAAAATCTTTTTTAAAAATTTAAAAAAAGAATTGTGTTAATTTAGGTACCCTTTGGTAGAAAGGCAGGGGAGCTTGGAATAATTACCATTCCAATTATTCTGCCATCTCAGTTTGGGGGTCAAAAATTATTGCCATCATAATTATAATTAGTATGGCCATTTCACAAATAATGAAATGGAGGCCCAGGGAGCTGACGTTCTTTCCCGGTTTTCCCACCAGGAGTCTCTCCTCCACCCTGAGAAACACGGCCAGCGACAAGCTCATCTTCCCCTAGACACTGGCCTTTTGGCAGTGTCTGATTCTGAACAAACAGGAGACATCATCAACCATGAGTGCCTTGCCCAGTGACCTGGGTGTCTGAGGGCCTCCTTACAGGTTTCCCGGCCCCTGGGACTCCACTTCTAGTGCCCTCAGCCCGGTGACCAGACTGCTCCCCTGCTCAAAGTCCAACTCTCCCGAGGAAATGGATCAACTCTGCGTGCTTGTTCCAAGCAGTCTGCCTCCATCGTAATCTGGCCCCTGCCTGCTGTCCTCCGCCGTCACCCACACTCATTTTACATGCTGGTATACAACTCTGGGCGGCTGGAGTTCCCAGAACGAGCCGGGTCCTGTGTACCTTGGATGCGATTGCACATGTTGTTCTCCATGTGTCTGGGACACTTCCTTTCCTGGCCTCGGTGCCCCTCACCCCCAACACACACACACACACACACACACACACACACACACACACACTCCCTCTTTCCCTCCCCTCCCTCTAAATGTTTGCTGGGAAAATCCCTCCTCGCTCTTCAAGTCTCAGTCCAAAGGAAACCAAAGTGCCCCCAGCACAGAGTTACAATGTCCTTGTCTAATGCCCCCTGCGTCTGTCCATTCCCCCACTAACGTGATAGCCCCACTGCGTTCTAACCTGTCACATGTCAGTGTTGTCACCAAACTATGAGCTCCTTGTGGGTAGGGATGGAGCGTTTTGGTCTCAGAGCCTCGGCCCGCAGTAGGTCCTTAACAAACGGTGGTCAAATGAACGAAGGCACAAATGAAGGAATGCCTACCTTACCACCCCTTGCCCTGGTAGGACAGAGGCGGCACAGGCTCAGGGACCCAGGAGTGAGTTGTTAAATAGGCCCCCAAATTTGGGGGTCATTCAGTCCTAAACTGTTCTTCTACCGAGGATAACAATGTGAGGCTCGCAGAAGGGAGACAATGGCCCAAAGCCCCACAAGTCAGTGCAGAGACAGAACTCAAGCCCAGGTTCCCTGGCTCTTGACCTTGGACTAATTTCACTATCCAATCAAGAGATGTTTGAAGCTGCTTTAAGTAACTGCCTGGGAGGCTCCACTGGCAGATCTGTCCCCCAGCCCCTGACTGTCCGCATTCCCAGATGAGAGAAGCGCTGCAAACTCGCCAGGCCTCAGCTGCCACATCTGTCTCACGGAGAAAATCTGTGGAGACTCTCAGGCCTGCAGGGAGGGCTCAGGGAGACCCAGATGCACAGAGGCAGGGGCAGGGCATGAGGTCAGCCAGAGCAGGGTTTACGTCACCACTCTACCTCTTGTGTGATCTGGAGTTGTGATTTTAAAGCAAAGAGGCCCACCGTGCACTGAACACAGCTGAGCACATAGTAGGTGCACAATGCCGTACTTTCCCATGTATAATGCACACTTTTTGCCCAAGTTTTTGAGGGAAAAATAAGGATGCGTGTCATACATGGGAATTAGTACTAAAAACATGGGCAAAATCCAGGTAAATGCTGGTCAGCAGCAGCAGCGTCATTATCCCAGAGTCCTTTCCCCGTTTCTCTCCACTGGGGACTTAACCTGCCCCCTCCTGCCAAACCTGCTTCATGTTGGTAAGGTAGTCCGATAAGGTAGTTCTTGCCTGGGTAACTACATTTTTCTCAACATCCTCTTGCCTTGATTTCCAAAAGGCAGCAAAGAGGGAATTAGGAGGTGGATGGGAAAGTTAGTATTTGGACACGCCTGGCCCCAACACACCTCTGTGCATCCTCATCTCCCTGAGCCCTCCCTGGGGCCCTGAGTGTCTCCACGGATTTCTCTCCATTACACAGATGCGGCGACTGAGGCTCCATGAGTTCAGCTGCAGCCTCTCTCATCTAGGAACGAGGAGAATTACCGAGAGGCCAGCTCCTCTAAACCCTAGCTTGCTGACCTCAGGCAAGTCACCTCACCTCCCTGAGCCTTCGTCCCTTCATTTGTAAAATGGGTATACTGTCTCCAGCCTAGTGCTGGACCCAGAGCCAGTAAGAGGCTGAGAGTCAGCCTGTTGCCGAGAGAAGAGACCCCAGGAGCCAGCCCCCTTCTCTCCAGCAGTGAAGGGGGCAGGGGGAAGCAAGTCACAGCCGCCTCCCCTCCCTACCCTTGAGGAAACCCCGAACCAGAGGCCTGAGTGTTTACAGCCCTCTCTGGGCAGGGGATGGGTTACGTAATGCCAGATGTTTGTGAAACTGGCTCAGGCCCAGGGCTGAGACACACTTTGCAATCCCAGAGCCCCTCACAGGGCCCTCCTTCCTCTCCCACCCCCCGCCCCCAACCTGGCTCTCCTTGGCCCCATTGCCGACTGGGAGCTTTTGGCTGTGAAGACTGTTCAGTCACCCGTCACCTGGGAAGTGAGCAATCCCACTCACTTGCACGGGCGCTGGGGAGCTCAGGACTCTGCCGTTATCTCCTTTCTACTGTGGGGGCCCCGGATCCCCCCCTCTCAGCCTCTACCTCTCTTCTTGACTAATACCAACCTCCTCCCTCTCCTCCCCCCTCCCCACCCTCATCCCTCCCACCCCACTGGAGCCAGCCTACCCTTCGCCAACTGAGGACCCCCAGGGACAGCAGGAACGGATTGAACAGCGTGGGCCGGTCCCCGGGCATCCGCCATGAGGTCACCAGTCGGCCCTTGAGTGGGCTCCCAGCCTTGCCCTCCGCTGGCCTCTTGTCTGCCTGTCAAACAGGGTCCAGTGTTGGCCCCCAGGTCCCTTTAGTGGGGTGGGGGTGACTACAGCCTCCCCTGCCCGTTCTGCCATGCCCACCTCAAAGGCCCAGGGTTCCCCTTTCCTCTTCTCCCAGGACTGCCGAGAACAGAGCTTGTTACCTTTTTCACGTGACATGGTGTTTGCCTGACAGGGCTCCTAGGGCCCAGCACCCAGGGGCCTGCACTTCGCCGCCCCGACGCTGAACCCCAGGTGGCCAGCAGGAGGGGAGTGCAGGCCTCAGATACATGTTCAGCCCATGTAGGGTTTTCAGGTTATTTTGCATTCAGTCCCAATGTTAAATAATGAAGAGATTTAACCTGTCAACTACATATTTCTAAATTCTTTTGAAATATCTAACGATGTGGGACCCTCTTCCCCACGGCAAGAGCCATCTGGAGCCAAAGGGTCACACAAGCCCCACCCCCTCAGTCCCAAGTCTCTTATCTGCCTATTCTCCTCAGCTTTGTGAAAGGAAGGAATCGCAGACTCCTACAGCCACCTGTCCTCCCGTCCTGGGCAGAGCCCCCAAACGTGCCCCCTTTGGAGGAAACAGGCCCCAGTGAAGCAGAGGCATTTGCCAGAAGTCACAGAGCAGGCAGAAGTCAGACAGAGCCCCGGCGTCCCAGCCCTCCGGAATCTGGAGTGTCGCTGGAGGCAGAACACGAAGCACCAAAGCACAGGTCCTGGGGCGCTTCGGGGAAAGGCTGCCCCACCTTGCCACCAAGTCCCCCATCACAGCCCTGCCCACGAGGCTGTGACCTCCATACCGTTGCTCTGACCCACCTATGCCCACACCCAGGCATGCAGAAGGCGCTCGCTAAGTGTATGTGAGAAAATGACGGAGGCTGTTATCAACTGTCCAGGCTGCCTGGGGGAGGACTGAGAGGCTTCCCTTGTTGCTGGGATGGGCCCATTTCGTGGAGACTAGAGGGGACCCCTGTATTGCTATTTCCTCTTTGTTCACAAAACTCTGGCCCCAGGAAATATGAAGAAATAACCCCAAAAGAGGAAGCGCAAAGTTGCCAGAGCCCCTGTGAGAGCTGGAGTACCTTCAGTGACCAGTCCCCTGTCCCCTCCCAGTTCCCATGGGAAAACTGGCCTACCAAGAGCTCTGAACGCTGCAGCTACTGCTTTGCATGGCCATGCAAGGAATCAGGGCAGGGCCAGGCAGTAGCCAAGGGGAGCAGGGAGAGTGTGGGATGGGGGTCCTGAGCCCCTGTTCTAGTTTGAGTTCAGCCACCAACTGTGTGACCTGGGACAACATGCCTGCCCTTGTTTTCTCATATGCACAGTGAGGGGGGATGGGCAGAGTCCCCCCAGCTCTGAGTAGCAGCAGAGTCAGGGTTGGGGCTCCAGGCTGCCAGACAGACACCCCATGGAGCTTCTCAGGAGACGGTGCAGGGGACAGCAGAACAGCAGGGTGAGGAAAGCATAGCCCCAAGCAGCCTGTTTCCTTCCCCCGCTGCCCCGGGCCCTGAGCTCTGACTTCACCTCTCAGGAGGCTGAGGGTGAGAAGAACAGTTTGTTTGGCAGGTCAGGGGGAGGGACAGGACAAAGCAATGCATTCCAGCTGTAGCCAGGCCTCAGAGCGGCCTCAGTGGGCCCCACCCCCTGCACACATCTGTCCGGCCCGAGGAGCCTGGAGACCTCCAGCCCCAGCTGCCTGGCACTTTCTTGGTCCCTGTCAATGCTTCTCTGGCCCTAGCTCCTGGAAGCTCTACCCTTTCTCCCAGCCCGGCCAGCCCTCCAGAACCAGAAGGACCTTGTCTACAGGGACCATTGGGGCCAAACTGCTATTTGCCCCACGGAGGCATTCTAGCTTACCTTTCCAGGGCATTCTTGCAAGTTAAAAGCAGAGCCCTGGGCTCTGACCTCAGGATTGTCCAACCACCCAGGTCCCCAAGCCAGAAGAAGGCGGCTCTGCTATCCAGCTCCACCTGAGCCCCTCTTCTCAAGGCCCCGCCATGCACATGGCCGACCCCATTGCAGAGCCCACCTTGGTCTGGATGACCCCAGAGCTCATCTAAAGACCTCAGCCCACATTCAATCTGATTTCCCGTCTCTTCCCCTCCCCTCTGCATGTGCCCACACCCAAGACCCAACTACCGAGTCTGCCCGCCTCTGGTCGGTCAGTGAGTCTTGGCCTCCTCTTGCTGCTGCCTCCTCAGCCTCCTCTGGTTGGAACTGGAGATAAGAAAGAACATAGCTTAGTCCAGGTTATTCCCCAGCTTCCATCCATCTGTCTACCTTCTTATCCATCCATTCATCATGCATCCAAGATCCAACGTCAATAGATCCATGTATCCATGCCACCATCCAACGTCCATCCTACCTTATCCACCCACTCATCTGCCCAACATCCATTATCCCATTTATACATCCATCCTCTCCCCCTCCATCTGACATCCATGCACCCTTCCTCAATCCATCCAATATCCATTCATCCACCACCCATCTACCTGTCCTTCCACCACTCCTTCCCCATCCATCATCCATACTCCACATTTACCTGCCCATGCAACATCCATCCATCCATCCATCCCCCCATCACTCCATCCATTATCTAAGCAACACCCATCTATCCAACATTCACTATCTGTTCCATTCATCACCATGCATCTATCTATCTATCTACCCATCTGTCATCCATCCAACGTCTACTGATTATTTGTCCAGCATATAACCCCTATCCATCACCCATTCACACATCCATCATCGGTGATTTATCCATCATCTACCCATTGACCCACCCACCTTTTATCAGTTTCTTACACACACTTAAGCTTCCAATGTATTCACCAAACAACCATCCATGGAGCTGAGCTCCTCCACTGTGTGTAGCCCTGGGCCAGGGGCCATCAGTACAGAGATAAAGCAGGCGTAGTTCCTGCCCCCATGAGCTCATGTTTCTTATGGGAAATGACAACCAAGTATGAGCAGATAAAGGCTAGCAGAAGCACCAAGCCCAGAAGGGAGACACCACCAACCTGGGGGACACATCTCAGACCAGGGCACCTGATCTAAGATGTGAACAAGGAACAGGTGTTCAGTGAGTGAAGAGGGAAAGGAAGAGCATCCTGGACAATGGGAACGGCATGCACAAAGGCAGGGAGATGTGCTCGCAGAGCTCTGCAGCCCACTCAGCACAACTAGAGGGCAAATCTGGGGTGGAAGGAAGTCAGGAGGCCTTGAATGCCGTGCCAAGGATTTTCACAGAGGGTGAGCAGCTGGAGCCCCAGCAAGACCTGGTGAATGCTCCTGTTGTCATCTGTGGAAATGCCCTTAAGCACATGCTGCTCCTACCCCTCCCCAGGCACCATCTCCTAGACCCCAGGGGCCCCTGAGCCTCACGGTAGAGTAACTCTAGCTGAAGAATCTCTCTGCCCTCCATCTTCCCTGGGACCCGGCATCCCAGAGCCCACCGGGACACAGCATCGCACCCTCCCCGAGCTGCCTGTGATCCACCTGCCTCCCCAACAAGCCTGACAGCAGCTTCTTGTGCAGGGACCCCCAAATCTCACTTTTGTCCTGAGGGCAGAACCTAGCTGGCTTCTCCCTGTATCTCTGGTATCTGTACATTGAGTCGGTTAGAGGACAAATGGATGAACAAATTCAGGGGTGGGAGCTCCCAAGTCCTGCCGTGGGCTCTGAGGCCTCACAACAAGGAGGGGTAAAAGCCTGGGCTTTGGAGCCTACACTGTGATCTCTCTTCTCACGACTTATACAGGTGTGACCCCTGGCAAATGTCTAACGGTCTGAGCCTTGGACATGGCATAGCGTGTAAAGCTCCCAGACCAGGGCCTGGCACACACAAACCCTCTGGGTCAGATGAACGAGGAGGAGCCTCGCATCACCCCAGGGGTACCTGTCAGGAAAGGAGTTGGTCAGTGTCCAAACCCACGTGCCGTATTCCCGGGGGCTGAAGCAGCTGCAGGGCTCTGGCCTTCAGGACCTCCCCACTCATCACCTTCACATAAAATGCTCC
Source organism: Desmodus rotundus (assembly GCF_022682495.2). Classification (NCBI taxonomy): domain Eukaryota; kingdom Metazoa; phylum Chordata; class Mammalia; order Chiroptera; family Phyllostomidae; genus Desmodus; species Desmodus rotundus. Next base: position 194,476,263 of record NC_071389.1, on the reverse strand, counting down.
AGACAGCACCAGGGCACCACAGACTCTGTGACCCTGCCCTGGGCCAAGAAGGCAGGGAAGGGGCTTGGAGCATCCACTATATTTCAGGCGTGGAGCTTACTTTGCACATGGGTCCTCATTTAAGCAGCCTGTCTCAGCAGCCAGCTCAACCCAATGAGCATATGCAACCTGTTCGCTGTGCCTGGTAAGGACCAGAGACAGGGCAGAGACGCTGTCCTGGACTGTGAGGAGCCTGGAATCCAGCGTGGGGAGGGGACACGACCAGACTGGCCGTGGTCCCAGCCAAGGTCAGGTAGGAACCACGAAGGCAACACAAACCAGGTGTCATGGGGCCAGGAGAGGAGGCGGCCCTGGCCACGGCATCTTGCTGAGACCTCAGGGTGGTGTGCACTGAGCAGACCTGGGGTCCACCCCTGCCCCAGCCCTGACTAGCCATGGAATCTTAGGCAAGTGGCTTAATCTCTCTGTCTCAGTTTCCTTATATGTAAATTAACAGTGCTTTTCTCATAAGGTTGCTATGGAAATTAAATGAGCAAAATACCCATAAGATACTCTGACCAGGGCTCAGAGCATAGTAAGTTCTCACAGAAGTGCTGGTCATTATCACTGATGTCTGTTTTGGCGGTTGGGAGAGGTTTTGGTCAGGAGGGAGGGTTGGGGCTGAGTTTTGGAGGCTGTGCAGGAGCCTGAAGGAGGCCTAAGGACCCTTGTCTGGGGTGAGGCTGCCCCTCAGAGGGGAGACTGACTTACCTCCCACTCTGATGAGCTGGGGCCCTCTGCAGGAACCCTACTCCCCAGCTGGTCTGGCTCCTCAAGACCAGCCATCGTTGAGGTCTCTGGTCCGCTTGTCACTTTGGTCTTTGGCCACTGGGTGGAGATGCAGGCAGGGCTGGGTGGCTGGGCCAAGCTCTGGGGCCATTGCCCGGGGCTGTGTCCATTGACTAGGGTGGCCTCTGCCCCTCCTTCAGGTTGGCTCTGTCTCTCTCGTTCAAGGGCATCCTTTGTGCCTGGGGAACCCAGCTCTGGCCCTGAAGCTGCGGCTGGGCCACCCCAGTGTCCAGCTGGGTCCTTTGGGGGCAGCTGGGCCTGCAGGAGCTCCAGGAGGCCTTCCAAATCCAGTCTTGGAAGACGGGAAGCAAGCGTTGGCTCCTCTGTGCGGGCCCAGGCCCCCTCTCTGGGTAACCCAAGAAGGCTCACCAAGTCCCTCCAGTCAAGCTCGAGTCGCCTCTCTGGGCCATGCAAGTGTGCGCAGACTCCCTCGGTTCCCCGGCCCATAGCAGCAGCTGCCTCAGGCCTCCAGGAATTCGAAAACTCTGCTGGGCCTTCCCTGGAGTTCTCTGGGAGGCCCACAGGCTGGTGAGGAGGACTGAACAGCTGCTGCAGGCTGCCCCAGCCCCTCTGAGCTGGCCTGTCGGGGGCCTTCTGCAGCCCATTACTGGGGGGCTCCTCCCAGGTCTGTGACTGCCCCCTGTAGCACGGGGGGCCACCCAGCTGCCCCCAGCTCTCCTCAGACTCCCTGAGCGCACCCCTCCATGTTCCCTCTGGAGCTCCGGCAGCCCTGAGGCTGGGCTCCCCAAGTTCCTGCCAGCCCCCCAGGCCTGGGCCCTCCTCCTGGCTGCTCCAGCCTCTCTCCGGGTGTCTGTGAGGGCACCGGGGCCCTGGCAGCTCCTCCTGACTCCGCCACCCACCCAGAGGCTGTCTTGGGCCTGCCCGGCCACTCTCCGCACGTTTCTCTGTTCGCGGCTGCCTCTCAGAGGTCCTGGCTGATGTCCTGGGGGGCGGTGAGGACCCCTGGAGCCGCCGGTCCCCCTCAGGTCGCCTCTGGGGGCTCCTGGGAGGAGGGGGCTCTGCTCGGCTCCTCCGGGCTGGTTCTGCCTGCTTCGCGTGGGGTGTGGTTACCTGAGGATGAGGTGAGGGGGTGGGTGAGGCTCCAGAACCCTGGCTGGGTGGACTCCGTTGAGGAGCACAGGAAACTAGGGTCTTAGCCAGGCCTCAGGGAGAGGCAAGCTGCCTCCTCACAGCAGCCTGGTCTAAAGCAGGTCAAAAGGTACCTAGAGCCTCTGCACTCCCTCCCTGGGGTCACCTGCTCTTCCCTCTCACCGCGCCCCCCCCCACCGCCTCAGTTCCAGAAAGAGACCTGCAAAGAGCTGCCCACTTTCCCAGCTTCCCCCTCCCCCGAGATATCGACTCCAACCTGGGCTATCAGGTGCACGAGTTTCCACTGCCAGTACTCCATTCCCCTGGCTCAGACCTCGCCCTCTAAGAGTTTCTTTACAAATAGAAACCCCCACCTTGGAAGAGACAGCCCTTAGTGCCAGACTGCTCTGTCCAAGGCTTTCCCCGAAAACTCAAGAGAGCAGCTACCTAACGAAGGAAGGAAACAGTACAGAAGGGCCATCTTCAAAGGACTAATTTGGGGTCCATCTCAATTTTTGCCAAGAAGTGCGGGCTCTTTGGGAGAGGGGAAAGCTAGACACCCATGACTGAGACTCTGACCCTTTCATAAAGGACCTCCCTTCCCAGGACCCCTACCTGGCACCTGGGGGAGGGAAAAGCAGTGGCTTGCCCCTTGGGGTACAGGGCCCGGGGCAAGCTGGCAGTGCTCACCTCCCTGCTGAGGGCAGGGCTGGACTGTCTTCGGAGAAGCTGGCTCTGACCTTGGCCGGGCCGCTGTGACCGCCCCTCGTCCCGGGCCTGGAAGGCCCCCGGTGCCTCGGACTTCCTATGAGCAAATGCAGCCGCCCCTCTGAGGGCCTTTGGGACTGTCCCCCTCCCAGCACCCACCTCCTCTACTCCCGCCCCCATGGGAGGAGATGGGAGATCCAGAGACCCGCAGCTCAGGGCCCTACGGGGGGATGACCTCTCGGGGCCTCAGTATCTCCATCTGAAAAATGGTGGTGGTCAGCACCACTCTACCTGCCTCGTGGGGCTGTTGTTGGGATTAAACAGGAAAAGGGATGAGCAGAGGCAGGGGTCAGCCTTGGCTGCCTCACTCAGCACTTCCTGTTTCCGAATGCCACCCAGCCAGCAGCCCGCCTCTCAGCCCCAGACAAAGGTTAGACTGGACTTTGTGGGAACTAAGATTTGTTGAGCACCTGCCAGTCACCAGGCACTGCACATGTGATCAGGATGGCGAGCATTGGTTGAGCGCTCCGTGTGCTCCAGGTGCCAAGCACTCGCCCCTCCTCCTGTCATCTCCCACAGCCCATGAGACGGAGATGGGAGATGTGGGATGCTACACGTCCCCATAGTCTGTTCTTTCTGCCATCTTTCTGTCCACACGGTAAGTTTGGACTTCCCAGGCCCATCTTTTCCCCCCTTGGTCGTAACTAACAGGGCTCCCGCACCTGGCCGTGAAAACTGTGGGCCGTCCCAGCTGTTGGTAACAAAGCCCAGCAAGATCAGAACGAAGAAATGTTCTCTCTTCCTGCACAGCTCCAGGAAGGCCAACGTCAACTGTCCCTAAAGTGGCATTTCTGAGACACCAGGCTTTCAGGCATTGCTGCCACATCTAACAAAGATAACCTCTCAGCTGTAAAAAGTCCCTAGTTCTACTTAGTAGTTTCACTTAATCATTGGAAGCCATGGTTATTAATACTTAACACGACATCTCTGTTGCACATAAGAACACCAAACACATGTAAGGGGTCAAAACAAAAGACCTGCCCATTGCCCTGAATATCTAGTGCACAGGGTCTGAGAGTCCGACTCCATCTAAACTGACAAATGCCCCGGCTGGTGTGGCTCAGTGGATTGAGCCGGCCTGCGAACCAAAGGGTCGCCGGTTTGATTCCCAGTCAGGGCACATGCCTGGGTGGCAGGCCAGGTCCCTAGTAGGAGGCGCACAAGAGGCAACCACACATTGATGTTTCTTTCTCCCTTCCTTCCCCTCTCTCTAAAAATAAATCAATCAAATCTTTAAAAATAAAATAAAATAAATAAACAGACAAATGGAGCTGTATCTCTGGTGGCTGAACTGAACCGGAAGAAGCCTGAAAAAAGCAGCCTGGTTCTGAGCCTTGGCCGAGCCAGCAATGAGGGAAGTAAGAGGAACCCCTACTCAGGTCTGAGAGGGGGCTGTGCTGGGCAATCTGCCCCAGCTTGGGAGCTATGCTGGAACACGACAGAGGCTTGGGGAGTAGATAAATTATGGGCTTGGGGGTCTGTTGTTGTCTACGGCTTTTACCAATGTCATTAGAACCAGGTCCATGAAGTAACTGGAGCTTTTAGCAGTTCTTAACAGCCGACTCAAAAGGAACCCAAGCTTCCCACTGCAGTAAATAAATGTTTCTAAGGTTGAGGGCTGCCTAATCAGGTTCAATTCTTAATCTCATTTGAAGTGGGAGAGCTTCCCTGCTCTGTGAGATCTGAGGCCTTAGAGGGCGTTTCCCCCAGAACCAGGGTGTAGCAGCCTCTGCGAAGCAGAAGCCCCAAGTGCGACTCGGTGGGGAGGGCAGCACAGCTGTGGTGGGGCAGTCTCCGTGTGGGTAGCGAGGCACACGGGCGTTCTCTCTCAAGTGAGTGCACTTTCCACACACACTACAACTTGCTCAGTTCCTCCTGAGAAGTCCCCCCTCCATGTGGAATTGAGAAGCAGGAACGAAGGACTCAGGTAGAATCTAAGACGCCAATGGAGACCCAGCCTTTCTGACACTGAAGCAATAGCGTCCTCAGGCCACCTGTTCCTGCCGGCCGGCCGCCGTGGCTTCACCAAGGGTGACAAAGGAAATCACTTTCCTTTGGAAGCTCAGATGGGCTCTTCCATCTCCACAGAGTATTAAAGGACAAAGCTGTCGAGTCAAGCAAATTCCATGAAGGCTCTTTTGAATTCAAGAGACAATGAAGTGCTTATATGATTGTAAGAGATCCCAAAGGCATGGGGAGGGGGGAGGAAATGAAGATATCAAGCCAAAATTCCTAATCCTTTAATGTGATAGCCCTTTGAGGAGAAGTTTCCAGGCTCAGTCAGTATAATGCTTGGACAGAGTAGAGGCTCAATAAATACACGTTGAGTAAGATGGGAGAAAATGAAAGTGCAGCTCTATAGCCACCCACTCACACATTCAGTCTTCCAGATACTTAGTAGGCCTTCAAATTTCACTTCCACAGGACAAATGGTTTTCTACTTAGAAAAAGTGCCATACAACAGGAGACAATTATTCAGTAGAGTTATAAAACCTCGGTTGAAAGGTAAATAATCTATTTCACCAAAATATATACATTAAATATATGCCATTTTTACATATCAATTATACGTCAATAAAGCTGAAAAAGATAAATAACCTATTTCAAAGAGATAAGTGAATAAAGTATCTGTGTAAAAACAATTAAGTGACTAATAAACATATAAATGAATTCCAGACTTCTATGATAAACCTTTCTCTCTCTAAAAGTCACTCTGGTAAGGAAAAAAAAAGATCAAGAAAAAGAAAGAAAGAAAGAACTACTGGTTTAAAGACCTTAGCATCCCGCTGAGTTATCAGATAAAGTCAGAGCATGCAAACTGAAGTCTGAGTAAAGATGGGCATCGCGGAAAGGCAAAGACAAAGGGGGTTTCTAGGCAGGGAAACTGTTCCGTACGCCACCACAGTGGTGGATACACGCCGTTACACATCTGTGCCAACCACAGAGCGTACACCAGCAAGGGTGAGCCCGAGTGTAAACTGTGGACTTCAGGCGACAATGATGTGGCAGTTTAGGTTCGTGGTTTGTAACAAGTGTGCCCCTCGGGTCGGGGGGTGAGGGGGTAGTGAGGGGAGGCTGTGCATGGGGGGAAACAGCCTGTATGGGAATTCTCTCTACTTTCCATTCAGTTATGCTATGAACCTGAAACTGCTCTAAAAATTAGTATTTGGTGTTTTTTTGTTTTTTTAAATTTACAAAAAGGCAAAGAAAGAGCCCCAGCAGGTGTGGCTCAGTAGATTGAGTGCTGGCTTGTGAACCAAAGGGTTGCCGGTTCGAATCCCAGTCAGGGCACATGCCTGGGTTGCGGGCCAGGTACCCAGCGGGGGCACATGAGAAGCAACAACACATTGATGTTTCTCTCCCTTCCCCTCTATCTAAAAATAAATAAAATTAAAAAAAATTGTTAAAGGCAAAGAAAGCATTATATTAGTAGTGGAGCCCATAAACGTTGCCCCCTGGGCGGTAAATGGATTGAATTTGCTGGAGAGGAAATGTGAAGAATAACAGAAAAGGTTTCTCATGCAGATTCTAGTGTAAGAGAAAATGTTGCCTAAGCGACAACAGAGAGAAGAATTCTGGATGCAAAATAGCACTCACTTTTTAGGGTGATAGAGACATTCTAAAATTAGGTTGTGGGGATGGCTGTACAACCTAGTCTTGGTAAATCCACTACAATTCATTGTACACTACAAGTTCTGAGACTTCTGGTCCTACTTTTTTGTTATTCTCTTGACCCTAACTAATGGAATTCCAGGCCTGATACTGAAAACTCCTGAGGCTGGAACTGCTGGAGAAAGAAATCTCAGCCAGTTGGGGGGTGGGGGGGACACCTCTCCCGCCTGCGGCTGCAGGGAAACAGATGCCCTGCTGAGTTGTCAGCTGCCTGTGCCAACTGCGCCACTGACCAAGGAGACTCGTGGGATCCCTGCACTTCAGGCGTTGTTGCCAAGTCCCAGGGAAGTAACCTTTCACCCCTAAAAAGTCTGATTCTGAGTTGTCTTCATTAAAATAACGGCTCTGGCCACATGTTTTAAATTGACATCTCCGTTTGCTGAAAGGCATGAGTGCCCGTGACGTTTCTTTGTTAAGGCAGAAAACAAATCACAGGCACTTTCTTCTCCGTCACATGAGGAGGGAAAAATATAAAACAAACCTGTGACTCTGGACCAAATGAAGGGTTTGAGAGTTTAACCTCATTTTAATTATTGTCCTAATGTTCTAATTTTACAGATGCGGAAATTGAGGCTCAGGTAGGTTAAATCACTTTACCAGGTCACAAAGGTGAGGAGTGGCTTTGACCCAGGATGTGAAGCCCACCAGCCAGACCCTGGTCTTTCTCTTACCCACGAGGCTATGCATAATATCACTTCATCGTGAAAAAAGACTCAGAACACAGGGAGAGAGAGATGAAGTGACTTGCCCAAGGTCCCACAGCCAGTAAGTGGCAGGTTGGGGGTCTGAACCCTTGCCATCTGGCAACCTAAGCCTTTGAACCTTCCACCTGCCCTGCTGCTGAGCCTCCTCCCCAGCCCACCTGGCTGACCCCACCCTGGGCTCACCTGCGCTCTTGCCCGAATAGGCGCTCCACCTCTGCGCGGCCAGGGCTGCGGGTTCGGCCCCCGTTGCTGCACTGGGGCCCTGGCTCCCTCTGCGCCAGCCTCCTGGGCGGGGGCAGGTCGGCCAGCACGGTGTACTCCTCCCTCTCCAAGTTGTGCCTGGTCTCCCCAGGGGGTGCTGAGCCCCGGGAGCCCCCTGAGCTACCCGGCGGAGGTGAGGGTGCCAGGTGTGCTAAGTCACTGGGTGGGTGGCGGGGTGGGGAGGAGGCTCTCGGTGCATCCCGGTGCCCGATGCAAACCTGGGGGGGCAGCATTGGGGAGCCATGCAGAGAGTCGGTGGAGGGGGCCAGGCTCTCCATACTAGTCCCAGGGGGGTCCTGAAAGAAGAGGGAGGGCTCGGGGGCCTGGCGTGGTGGGGATGAGAAGGAAGGTGCGTCTCGGTGTCCAATGCACACAGGGGCGGGGAAGTGGGGAGGCTCATGCAGAGAGTCTGTGGAGGGGACAAGGCTCTCGGTGCTGGCCCGGGGGAAATCCTGGAACAGGAGGGAGGGCTCAGGGGCCTGGCGAGGTGGGGAGGAGGCCCGGGGTGCATCTCGGTACCCAATGCACACAGGGGGGGGGAGCTGAGGAGGGTCATGCTGGGGGGACTGGTTCTCAGCGTCTGACGTGTCTGGGAGGAAGGGGAAGGGGTCAAACTGGGTGTGGCGAGGGGGTGAGGAGGCCCGAGGGGCATCCCGGTGTCCAATGCACACTGCCGGGGGGATATAAGGGGGTTCGTGGTGGGTTGATTCGCTCTCAGAACCATGGGGGTCAGGGAAGAAGGGGAATGGGTCATGTTGCAAAAAGCGAGGAGGGGAAGAGGCTCGGGGGGCATCCCGGTGCCCGATGCACACAGCACACAGAGGCTGGGAGGACTCGAACGAGGTTTGGGATGCCCCACGGGTAGTGAGGTATGGAGGCGAGGAAGTCCGGGAGGAGCTGTGGTGACCCGGGTTGTGGGAAGAGGCAGTGGCCCGGGTTGGTGAACTGTGCTGGGCAGGGCCGGAGGAGGCCTGGGGTGAGTCACGCTGAGCTGGTCTGGAGGGCGATGAGGTCTGAGGCCTGTCACCTTGGGTTGGCCGAAGGGCAATGGATGCCCAGGGAACCTCACTTTGCTTGGAGCGAGATGGGGAAGAGGTGCGCGGGCCGTCACTCTGGGTTGGCCGGAGGGGAAAGGAGGCCCAGGGAATGTCTTTGTTAGTACGATGGGGAGAAGAATTCCTGGGATTGTTCCGTTGACTGGAGCGATGGGAAGGTGATGGTCCAGGATTGTTCTGCGGGGTACAACACCGGGGGGAGGAGCTTCCAGGGTTGTCCCGCCGAAAGGAAGATTGTGGGTTGTCCCGCTGGGTAGAAGAGGTCCTGGGGGTGTTCTGCTGAACACAAGAAGCTCTGGAGTTCTCCCGCTGGGTGGTTCGGTTGGGAGAGGAACTTCTGGGGTTGTTCCGTTGGGCACAGGGTGTTCTAGAGTTTTCTCTCTGGGCAGCTCTGTTGGGAGAGGAGGCTCTGGGGTTGTCCCGCTGGGCACAGGACGTTCTGGAATTCTCCCTCTGGGTGGTTCGGTTGAGAGAGGAGGTTCTGGGGTTCTCCCGCTGGGCGGTTCGGTTGGGCGAGGAGCTTCTGGGGTTGTCCCGCTGGGCACAGGGTGTTCTAGAGTTTTCTCTCTGAGCGGTTCGGTTGGGAGAGGAGGCTCTGGGGTTGTTCCGCTGGGCACAGGGTGTTCTAGAGTTTTCTCTCTGAGCGGTTCGGTTGGGAGAGGAGGCTCTGGGGTTGTCCCGCTGGGCACAGGGTGTTCTAGAGTTTTCTCTCTGGGCGGTTCGGTTGGGCGAGGAGCCTCTGGGGTTGTCCTGTTGTGTCGAAGAGGTTCTGGAGAGGTCCTGTTGGGCAGCTCTGGGGGAAGAGGAAACTCGAGGATTGCTTCGCTGCGTGGACGAGGTTCTGGGGTTGTCCCGTTGGGCGATTCTTGAGGGAGAGGATGATCTGGGGGTGTTCCGCTGTGTGGAAGAGAGCCTGGAGGTGTCCTGTTGGGTGGACGAGGTTCTGGGGCTGTCCTGTTGGGCTATCTGGGAGGGAGAGGGAGTTTGGGGGGTGTCAGGTTGTGTGGAAGCAGTCTGGACAACATCCCTTTGGGCAGTGCGATGCAGTGAGGAAGCTCGGGGGGTGGTACTTCGAGGTCCGCTCTGGGGTGCTGCAGAGGAAGCCTGGGATAGCGCTGACCGGTGCCGCTCCAAGAAGTGCCCACTTTCTCCTCGGAGCTTCGCCCAGTGCTGTCCTGCGCTTCGGCTCTCACCACCAGTGTCTAAAGACAGAAGAGGCAAGTTGAAGGTAAGGGGAGAGTGTGCTTTGCAAACTAGGAGGTGCCCCAAGAGGGATGTCAAGGAGTTTCTAGCATCTAGGATTTGGCTACTTCTTCCTGGGCCTTGGCCTCCCGCCTGCAATTTGGGACCCTGCCACCAGGTGGACGCTGGTGATTGCCTTTGATCAAGGAGGTCACAAAGTGAAGTTCCACTCACCCCACCGCCCACGTGTTTAAGAGCAAGAAAGCAAGTATTTAGTATAAAATCCCACCAGGGAGGCGTCTGGTCCCGGTGTGGTATCCCTTCTCACTACACGGGGCTCCCCAGGGCCTGAGGGGGCAGGGCAGTGGGATTCGGCAGTGAAGTGGCAAGATCTGATGAATGTTTTAAAAGATGGCCCCACCTGCTGTGGGGTGGGAGTGGGGGTGGGGGGAGGACTAAAGGGGCCAGGCCTCAACCGGAGAGCTGGAGAGGACTCTGACAATAGTACCAGCCATCGGCAGCAGGGGCGTGGCCAGGGAGTAACGGCAGAGAAGGCGAGACGTGATGACAGATTGGAGGTGTGCTTCGAAGGCAGCCTGGACCAGAGCTGCTGATAATCGGATACGAAGGGTGAGGAAAGGAAGGAATCGGGATTTGGGGCCTGGGCCATCGGACTAGCGGTGGCATACAGCAGACTGCTGGAGAAGTGGGGTTGGGGGCGGTCAGGGTGCTGGTGGCCTCCACACCAGCCTCCTCCTCCCCCTCCTCCCCTGCTCCACATGCCCCATAAGCACAGTTGCCTCTGCACTGGCCGCTCCTTCTGCCTCCGAACTCAGATCTCAGCTACAATGTCGCCCCCCCACCCCAGAGGCCCTCCCTGTCCACCTGGCCACTTGCTCTCACAGTTTCCTCTCTCTCTTTTTTTAATCCTCACCTGAGAATATGTTTTTATTGATTTTTGACAGAGAGAGGAAGTGTGGGGGAGAGAGAGAGAAACATCGATGTGAGAGAGAAACGTTGATTGGTTGCCTCCCGTAGCATCCTGACCGGGGATCGAGCCTGAAACTTAGATATGTGCCCTGACCAGGGATCAAACCGCAACCTTTTGGTGTATGGGATGACAGTCCAACCCACTGAGCTACCCGGCCAGGGCTCCTGTCTTAATTCTCCAAAAATCAGTTACCGATCTCTGATCTGGCTTTTCATTTGCTTTCTGGCAGCTTCCCTCCGCTGGAACGACAGCTCCCTGGGAGGGTGGGTCTTGCCTGTCTTCTTCACTCTGGTTCTACAGTACTAGGACAGGGCCTGGCACACAGTAGGTGCTAATAAACACGCATCGAATGAGTGAAGCGAAGAAGCTGTGCTGCGTTCGAGGTACTACCATACACACCAGTGAACAGGTCAGTTGTCCGGTGCACTAGATAGAGTCCAGGGGAGAAGTCAAGGCCAGAGGTATGAACTCAGGAGATGTTGATTTTTCCAGGTAGTATTGAAAGCCAAGTGGCTGAGTTGCCGGGGGAGAGAACAGAAGGGAAACCAGGGCTAGGCTCTAGGGCATCCATGTATGAAGGTCAAGGAGAAGAGGCATCAGCAAAGGAGAGTTAGAAGGAGTGGCCAGTGAAGAAGACCCTGACCCTTTGCTGAGCACCCCTGTGCCCCAGGGCCCTAAATCCCCCTCGGCCGAGGCTGCTTGCACCCTGTCCCCAGTGCTCTGCTGTCAGCAAAAGGCAACACTACTGACACACACACCCAGGCCAGGAGCTGGGACCGTGTGTTCTCCTGTCCCCAGTCCATCAAGTCCACCTCCGAAGTCTCTCTCCTTCTGTCTCCTCCTCACCCACAACCACCACGCTGATTCAGGTTTCCCCATCAGTCACCTGGACAGCTGCAACGGGCTACAGAAGGGTTACAGAAACGGTGTGTGCATCACCCACGCAGTGACTCTTCACCCAGAGCTACCAGCTGTTAACTGTTTGTCTCATATGCTTTATCCATCCACCTACCTACCTACCTGTCTTCTCCCTGTCTCTCCCTCTCTCTGTTTACCTATCATCTGTCCTTCGTGTTGAACCGTATGAGAGTCGGGGTTGACACTTGACCCCTAACACTCTCCTAACGCGTCTCCTAAGAGCAAAGACAATCTCCTTCCAGTATCCACTCAGGAAATACAGCGCGGATGCGAAAGTGGTATCTGACATGCTCTTCACGGTCAGATTTCCCCGGCTGCCCCAGTGATGTCTTCCATGGCTACAACCTGCCCCACCCCTGATCCCATCCAGAACCCCACACGGCAATTTGCTTCCCTGTCTCTGTAGCCTTTCTAATTCAAGAACAGCTCCCCAGGCCTTTTTCATCTGTCACAGAGCCCTCTCAGGCCCTGGCCAGGTAGCTCAGTTGGTTATAGCGTTGTGCCAATACCCAAGACTGTGGGTTCAATCCCTGGTCAGGGTACCTACAAGAATCAGCTAATGAATGCATAAATACATGGAACAACAAATCGATGTTTCTTTCTGTCTCTCTCTCAAATCAATCGATATATATATATATATATATATATATATATATATTTTTTTTTTTTTTTTTAAAGAGCACCGTCAGTTATTTTGTGGAACATCCTTCAATTTGGGTTTGTCTGGTGTTTTGCTGGGATTAGATGCAGGCAGTGCATTTTTAACAAGAAGTCTTGGAAAGGGTGCCGCGTTCTCCCCTGTGCATCAAGGGGGCTTTGACCCCCACTAGGATGCTGAGTGGCCGCTTGGTTAAGGCAGATCAGCCAGACCTTCCATCCTAAGGGTGGCTTTCCCTCCGTAATCGATGTGTAGCCTGAGGGATGATACTTTGAGGTTGTGCGAATATCCTGTTCGCTGACAACCTCTCGCCCAGGAACTTAGCATCAGCCCGTGATTCCTGCCTGAGTCAGTTATCACTACAGTGGCTGCAATAGTCCCTTCACTGATTTCTCATCCCTCAGCCTAACCCTGTTCCAATTCATCCTTCGCACCTTTGCCCTGGTGAACTTCTTTAGGCACACATCCAATCGTATCACTCTCTTCCTCAAAAGCCTCCCATGGCTCCCTACTACTTAGAGAAGTCAGTCCATACTCCTTGGCCCAGTGTGGTCCAACCCACCTTATGCCCCTGTCTGCACTCACGCTGTGCATCCCAGATTACTCCCTAAGCACACCTCCAAGCCTTTGCCCAGGCTGTCTCCTCAGCCAGGGCGCATGTCCGGGAGGCACTTCTCTGAGAGCCCCTCCATGGATGGGAAGGAGCTCTTTGCCCTCTGCACCCACACCGCACCCCACCCTTCGCTCACAGCAGGGCACACGTTTCTGCTCTTCCTCTGTCCCGGGCCACTGTTTGTCATCTCCTGTCTGTCTGCTTTACTGGATGATGAGCTGTCTGGGACAGCGACCGCACCTAATTCCTTCTGAACACCCAAGCATCTGGTACCAGAGGTTATGCATAGTTAGCACTGGTTTGTGTGATAATTGGATGCTACAGGAGCCATAGGGAGCTGGGATAGCCCACCAGGGCTAGGACCAGGATACCCTGGCCCACAACCCCAAATCCTGATGATGCTGAAGACACATATCTGCAGGCAACACAGTGCCACCGTGATGGGAGGGACCCAACTTTGGGACCCAGCCTACGGGGTTCACATACCAGCGAGACACTGGCCAGCATCATGCACATCTGTGGGCTTGGCCTAACCAGCAGCTTTTCCCCTTTCTTTGGGAGCAATGTGACCCTGATTTCCTTTGGGTATCTCCTCTTCCCACCCCCAAGCCATGAGGTTTGTACAGGGGGCTGACCCTATCCCTGATCACCAGGCTGGGCTCAGGACCCATGCTGGGCCGTGGGGAGAACCCTGCCTAGGGCTTCGGCTACCTCTGTAGGGAAGATTGTACCTTCTGCCTGTGGAGGTTGATAAGCAAGTAGGATACCGCCTGGTACTGCTGTTGTTCGTCATGCCACCGTGGGGGAGGGTCTGGCTGAGAATGAAGCCACCACAGAAGAAAGCACAGCAGAGGCCAGATTTCTGATAGTGTTTGCACCTGGATCCAGCTATGCCTGAAGGCATCACCCCCTAGGCCTTTTACTCAGCTGGTTTGTCACTTGCAACCTGAAGATCTTAACACATCAACTATGAGAGAGGGTATTTCAAGCAGGTTGCATGGAATATTATGGCTGCTCCATAATTATATGGGGTTGTTACTATTATTAAGACTTGAGCCACCAAAGTTAAGACATGCCCAGGGGCCCAGATGGCCAGTGAGAGGGCTATCTGGGCCCAGGGCCCCTGGCCATCACCACTTCCATAGTCACAGGGACCAACCTGGTCTGGCAGAAGGACTCACCCTCCTTTCTCTGGCTCCCAGTCTCTCCTCCCACAGGCAACCGGGTGAGAACAGACGGAGCCCGCTGGGCACTGTCAGCTCTTGACCGCTCCTGCAACTTCCGAGGGATCATCACGGTGAACTCGTCCCAGCTGGGGGCCTCCTCCTGCCTTTTGAAGATGTCCCAGTCCTGCCAGGGGAGGACAGGAGGAACTGTGCTTGGTGATTAAGAAGAAAGACCCTGGGCTGGCGCCCCCAGCACAAGATGGGAAGAAGAGAAAGGATCTGAGGCTGAAAGAGCACCTGCTGTCCACCCAGCACTGTGCTGGGCCCTTGCAGGTGTGAACTCAGCTAATCTACAACCAACCCCACGAGTTGGGCAGTCTGCAGAACTTAGAACCTGCCCAAGATCACACAGCTGGGAAATGGTTTACACGGGAGGGGACTGGAACTGAGGGCAGCTGGACACAGGTGGCAGGAGGGCCTTGACACAGCAGTGCCGCAGCGCCCCAGAGACACCCCCGCGATCCGGAGAGAGGGAGGTTCAAAGCCTTGCCCTTCCATTTCCCAGGTGTACAGCTTCAACTCAGTTGCTTCCCTTCTCTGAGTCTCAAGTCTTCTTGCCCCAGAACAGGCCCATCAAGGGGGCTGGTGAGCCTTCCCGATCCCATGTCTGGTCATGTTCCCCTGGAGGTCTCAGGGGAGGCTGCCTCTCCTACCCTGCACCTGCCCTTTGAGTGGTGAGTGCCCAGGATGTTCCCCTGAGTCTCCTCTTCTCAAAGCTAAACGGCCCCCAGACCTGGCTAGCCCCCTCTCCCCTCCCTCCGCAGTGGTATGTGACCAAGGCGGGGCTCAGGACCAATCCCATCCTTGCTTCGGACAACACACCCACATCCTGGCGCTCTGTGACCTGTGACTTTTTGGCAGCATGAGCCAGTTGGTGATTCGCGTGGAGCTCCCCATCCACTGAAACTCCTTCCTCCATCTGTTCATAGGCAGAGCCCCAGCCCTCCTGGGGGGCCCTGCAGAGACCCCTCCCCCTCCCAGATGGGTGGTCTGGGAGGCCTGAGGTGCCCACAAGGTCCTGGCTCAGTTCCTTGGTGTGAGAGGCTCAGCCCTCTTCTGGACGTTTGGGGCGAGCACAGAGGGGTGATCTGCTTTGCCCCCAGCCCCCGCCCCCAGCTCACCGCAGAGGACGCGCTGCTGGTATCATCAGGGGTGTTGGAGTCGTGGCCGGAGCTGGTGCCAGAGTCAGGACCCTCGTCGGAGCTGCCGCACAGGGAGGAGGCCAGGCCCCCCAGATAGGGCTCTGCCTCAGGGTCCGGGCTCCTGCTCCTGGGGGTGACTGCGGGGCCCTCTGCAGGGAGCCCTGCCGATGGGCCCCTGCAAGAGGAGACAGACCCATGACTTTTCCCCAAAAAGTCATGGGGATTAGGAGTAAGACCCCCACCCAGGTACACCTCCTCACGTTACAGAAGAAGAGGGAGCTGACACCGAGGCCTCTCTATGCAAGGCTCTTTCCGTGGGCTGTCTGGTTTAGCTACAACAGCCTCCCTTCGAAGTGAGCATGATGATTCCCATTTTATAGAAGAGGAAACTGAGGCTCAGAAAGGGCAAGGGACTAGCCAAAGCTGCAGAGCTAGGAAAGGGCAGAGCTGCACTGTGAACCAGGGCTGTGGCCCCGGCCCCAGCCCTCTGTCACTGGAGCATAAGTGGGGGCCCAAGCTCAGTAAGACGGAGCCATAATTATGCTTTGCTAACCAGGGGGTGGGGGTGGGGGGCTCCAAGAGGTCGCAGAGCTCCAGGGGTGGTGACAGGGGCACCAGTCTGGACGCCAAGGGAGGGAGCTGCAGAGAAAGCCCTGCTTTAGAGAAGCCAGTCAGGGCGGCCACGGGCCCAGGCAGGCTTGGAGCTGGCCGTGCCCCCAAAGAGTGACCCACAGATTGGCCTGCAAGATGGAAATGGATGCTGACCCCTGCAAAAGAGGTCTGTCATCAGATGAGTTTGGGACACACTGCACACGCCACCACCCCCTGCTCAAAAGCACACGCAGCCTGCGGACCCAAGGCTTTGACAGGACCTTCGGGGGGGTCCCCCACTGTGTTTACCCCCAGCTTTCTGAAACACGCCTGACAACACAGTTTGTGGTCTTTTAAAAGATGAAACGTGTGAGGAACGCATGTTCCCAGAGCCATGCTGGTTTGAGTCGACTCTTATTTTTTAAAATGGGGAAACTGAGGTACAAAAAGAGGGAATAACTTGCTCAAGGTCCCAATGCCCACCAGGGAGGAAGCTGAAGCTGGCCCCAGGTTTCCAGACCCTCAGCCACACCCTCCCCAAGCGCCTCAGCCACAGAAGGGGACTTGCTTTCAGCCTGGCCAGGGGTGGAGGGAATCCCAGAGCCTGCACCGTCAGGTACGTGGGTGTTAATCCTGTTTAAATTTTTAAAGCTGTGTCAAGGGAACGAGGAAATGTGAGTGGGCTGAGAGCCATGCCCGTGGCAGGATGGGTGCATAGGTGCTCTGTGATGGGAGCTGAGCTAGGGCCGAGGAACATGCCTACCGCGCCCAGCTGTATAGGCTGACCATGTGACCCATGCCAGCAGCCATCACCATTGTGAAGGGGGGTGGGGTGGGGGAGGGGAGGGCTGCCCCGGGGAGCCCCTCCCCAGGCCCTGGAGCTCTACCCACCTCTCGGACCCTGGCCCGAGGCCCGGGCCCACCACAAACTGGCACCCAGAGGTCGAAGCACTGTGCGGGTCTGCAGAGGCAGGCGGGTGGCGGGGCAGGTCGCAGTAGGGTACCTCTGCACTTGGAGGGCTCCGGGGCTCCTGGGCCGGAGTTGGAGAGAGGAGGCACCTCAGTGCCCACGTGGGGGCTCCCCTCCCCCTGCGCGGCCCCTCCCCCCACTAGGGGGTGTGGGAGAGTCTCCAGGCATCTCCTCCTGGGATCTTAGACTTCTCAAGGAGAGCTGTCCATCAGGCTGGAAGCGCCCCTGGGGACCCAAGCTGAGGGCTGGCTGAGGTACAGGGTATGTGTGTGCATACGTGTGCACAGGTATGTGTGCATAGAAAGGCCTGTGTGTGCAAGTCGGGGGGGGGGGACACTAGATCATATGTTTGCACCAATGCATGGAAGTCCATTTATGCGTGTGTTGGCACACGTGTAGGTGTGTGTGCTTGAGGGTGTGAAGTGCACTAAAGGACCCAAAGGGTTTTCTGTAGCTAGAAGACAAGGATGAGGAAGGAGAGTGAGGAAGAAGGATTACGTCAGCCTGGAGGTGAGGGAGGAGGAGGTGGGGAAAGAAGGCCTTGGTGGAAAGAAGAGATTGCCCCACTAAAGGAGGGGCAGGGGGTTCCTGAGGTGGAGGATCAAGGCCCCAGGGGTGGAGGTGGAGGCCCTGAGCTGACTGCTTGCCTCTCTCTCCCTCCACCCTCAGCAAGGCCACACCTGGGAAGGCTGCTGCTGGGCTCACCCAGGGGGAACGGCTACTCACCTCCGGGAAGGCCCCCCCAGTCCTCCCCACCTCCTAGGGTGGCAGGGCCCTCCCCTGGTGGTGGGAGACAACGGCCACAGCACCCTGCACCCCGCCTCCTCTCGGGTTACCTGGGCAGCGGGCTCCGGAGCTGGCGGCTGGCGGCTGTCAGCACCCTTGTCCCCGGGGGGCTCCGGCTCAGGCCCCCACGCTGCCGCCCTCCCAGGCCCCGATTCTGGGCCGTGGCGGCAGCGGCCGAGGCAGCAGAAACCTTAGAGGGGCCGGCTGCAGGAGCAGGGGCCCCTCATTACTGTTTCATAAGCCGGGGCCCAGCCAAGAACAATGCAGGACATGAAACCACAGGAACTCGATCCCCACAGCTCACCTGAGAGCCGGCAGGGCGGTGGACTGGGCCTGGGTTCCCCAGGGACCCAGGAGCCCAGGGCTCAGGGCTGAGGCCACAGCCTGGCCACAGTCTTGGGGTGGGCACAGACTTCCTAGGTTTGGAGAAGGTGGCCACTAGCAGGGCCTGGGCAGGGCTGAGGAGCAGGCCTGGGGTGTCTGCCGTGCCATTGAAGCCAGCGGAGCCTGTACTGGGTTCAGTTTCGCCCCGTCCTGGAGCAAGATTCTGATCAGCGCTCCACAGCGGGAGGTGTCAGATCCACAGCCTGGCCTGGCGCCTTGGCCGCCCTGGGGACCTCGCTGCGTGAATGAGGAGGGAGCAGAGCGCTGGGCATTGCCAAGGGGTCCCAGCCCAGCTGGGCCCACCAAGTGCCCCAGCCAGTCAGGACACCTCTGTTCAGCTCTCACCCCCTGCCCGCATCACTACCTACTGCCCACAGGAGCAGGACCAGGAGCCAGTCCCTGGCTCTGATTTCCTGTCTGGCGGGTCAGCACGGGCTCTGGCCTCAGACAGACATCAGGCCCAATCCTGGCGCCTCCACCTCCCAGCTGGGTGACCTCAGCCCTGAAGCTTCTCCACTCTGAGCCTGGTTTTCTCAGCTACAAAACTGGGATGATAAGAGGACCCCCCTTCTAGGGGCGTGATGAGAATTAAATGAGTTAATATTTGTAAAGGGCTTAGGACAGTGCCTGGCCTGTACACCTTAAACATAATAGATAATGTAAAAAGATTAAATAGAATTGTGTTAGTGTTAAATCGATAGAACATTCTTATTCTTAAGAGTATTTAACATTAGCCCTGGTCGGGTGGCTCAGTTGGTTGGAGCATTGTCCCATACACCAAAAGGTTGTGGGTTCGATCCTCTGTCAGGGCACGCACCTAGGTTGCGGGTTCGATCTCCAGTCAGGGCTTGTGCAGGAGGCAACTGATCCATGTTTCTTTCTCACATTGATATTCCTCTCTCTCTCTCCCCCTTCTCTCTCTCTAAAAACCAATAAACATTCTCAGGCGAGGATTAAAAAATTTTTTTTAAAAGAATACATAAAAAGGGATATGCGGTGCCTGGCATCCATCACGACCCTCTCACCTCCTAAGCTCCCACCCTCCATCCAGAACCTGGCCATGACCCAGTCAAGGCTGTGTGATTGCCAGGAATGACCCCTCCCCCAGCCCGTGGTAGCCTCAGCTGAGGGTAGAACAGAGAACATAGGCAGAGCCAGGATCCCAAGGGAGCTGGAGCAAGCTCCCAGGGGCACCTGGGCCGTTCCTGCTTGTTCCAAAGCAGGTGAAGATGTCAGAACCGGTTCCCCGGGAGATACCTTTCCCAGGCCCCTAGGGAAGAGGGTGAGCCCAGGTGTGACTGGGGACCCAGCCGGGGACTGCACAGTTCCGTCCAGGCTGGGGCTTGTTTCTTTAACACACAGAGGCTGTGACTCCATGTTTGAAACTGCTCATCCACGAGGAAGACTCATCAGCATCAGATCCTGATGACTCGGGGGCCTTCATCTCCCACGGAGGTCTGGTTCCTGGGCTCGGGAGTTCCGTAGCTTCCCTCACCTCAGTGTGGCCCATGGGCACCTCTCACTCACCACCCCAGACAACTCTGGTGCATTTCCCATCCCAAGTACCTGCTGCAGGAAATAACTCAGGGGTCAGCCACGTTCCACCTCCTCCATGTTCCTCAGGTACCCAATCCTTTAGATTCTCCTGTTCCGTTAGTTCTGAAACGTCTCTACGTCTCAACATCTTCATTATCTCCGGCATGAGTAGGTAATGGCACCTTCTCCTCACTGGTCACCCTGATTTACTCTCACCCCCTGTACTCCATTCTCTGCCCTGCAGCCAGAGTGACTTTGGAAAATGAAAATCTGATTGCATCACTCCCATTGAAAACCCTCAGTGGCTCCCATGCCTCCTAGAAAAAAGCCCAGTCAGCACATCTCTAAGGCCCCACAAGGCCTGGTGAGACCACCCCCACCCTGTTCTCCATCTTTGACCTGGAGTTCCCATGCCCCTCCCTCTCACTGGCCTCTGTCCATCCTCCAGTGCCTCCTGCTTTCTGCCTCAGGACCTTTGTACCTACAGCTCCCCCTTTTCCTCTTCCCACAGCTTCACTGGCCAATGTCCCCAGTCTTTACCAAGCAGCTGAAATGTCATTTCCTTGGAGAAACCTATCATTTACCTTCATGCCCCTTGCTACTCCTTACAGCCTTTGCCACGACCATAGTTATTTGTATGGTGAGTTTCTTAGTCTGCATTGCTCTTGCTAGACTACGAGCCGCATGGACCAGGGACTGTGTCTGTGTTACTCATCACTGTTTTGCCAACATTTAGTATGATGCCTGGCACATGTTAAGCATCTATTCAATACGCGTGCACACGTGAGCTGGCCCGAGGTCTCAGCCAGGAAGTCCGGGAAGTGGTAGGACTGAGATTAGAATTCAAATCTGTCTGAATCCAAACTTTGTCTGTTCCTCACTTGCCATCTCCCCACCCACTGGGAGAAGGTCATTTGCATGGGAGATGGATTCACTGAGCTCTCAGGCATCTGTTCCCTGAACTTGGGGGTAGGCGGGCCGTTACTATAGGTATCAAGACAAGTAGAAAGGAATCTCTCAGGGTTGTTTTCCTGATTGGGAAGGAGGGAGAGGAAACTAACGAGTATTGAATTAGCCACATGTGACTTTGGCTAAGCAATGCCAGATGCCCTGAATGAGAAGCCTTGTTGCCCAACTTTACTCTTTAGGAGAGTGGAGCCAGACAGGGTTAAATGACCCAAGGTCACACATCAGGGAAATGGCAAGCCTAGCACTGGAGCTCTGGCCTGCGTGGCTCCAAAGCAGAACACTGACTCCCTTATACTGGTCACCTCCTGGAGCCTAACCGTCTGCACAGCGCTGACGGCCTGGGGATGGCAGAGCCGGAATGGGTCAAGGCTGGAAGGGCCTGTGGAGAGTCACAGGCCCTGTGCTTCTCACAGTGTGCCAGGAGCTCCGGGTTACTTGGACAGGGAATTGGCCTAAGACCACAGCGACCTCAAAGTGAGAGAATGCCTCACTCCTTCAGCACCTACGAGGGCAAAGTTTCCAGTGGGTGCTGGGGTATCTCTAACGCCTCTCCAACACCTGCGAAGCTCCCTTTTCATAGAGAGACGGGGGACTCAGGTCCAGAGCCTTCAGCCAACAATGCTATCTAGTTAGAATTTAATGACACTTATATTTTTTGTCTTTCCCTTTCTTTCTTTTTAACCTTCTGTATAAAGGCTATGATCCTAGCTTTCTATTTGTGGTGATGTAAAGTTCTGTGTTAGCATAAGTGAAAAAAGGGTGTTGGTTTAAAGAATAAGGTAAGTAATAGATTGGAGGAGGCTACGGCAAAAAGATCACAGGGTCAGGAGGAGAATGACTGGCATCTGGGAATATTAACATGGTGCCGTCACTTCACTGTAAAGGTAGGAGAACCGAGGCCCTGCCCAGGAGGAAGACAAGTGTCTGGTCAGACTCCCCCACCCCAAACCACCCCGACCACTCAGGAAAGCCAGCCCACCTGGTGCCTTGCTCTGTGGGCCTCCTGAGTGTGGAAGCAGTTTTGACAGCAGCTCTGGGAAAGCACATTAGCCTCAAAGTATTCATAGGGGGCATTCCCAGCCTCCCCCTCCATATTAGGTGAGCCAGGCCAGGGCACCTCCTGCGGTCCAATGGTGGGGCCTGAGAAGAATGGGGCGAGGAGGCAAGGGCCAGGTGTCTGGCTGGCAGTGCACCTGGACCCCAGCCCCAGCTGGCCCCTGGACAGATAAAGACCAAAGAGATAAGGTTATTCACCCATTTATTCATCTGTTCATTTATTCACTCAACAAACACTCATTAAGCACCAGGAATTCTGCCAAGCATTTAACATGTGATTTCCAGTCATTACTGCAACATTGCTCCAAGTGCATTCTGAGGACACTGCATTAGACTCAGTCAAGATGCTTATAAAGTGTATATTCCCAGTTCCCTCCCCAGATCCAACTAGGTGAGGCCTGGGGGTGTGCATTTTAAACAAGTCTCCTAGGGGACTTGTGCACCCTAAAGCTGGAGTGCCAGTTTCAGATGAGGCAAGGAAGGCTCACAGAGGTTGCATAACGTGCAAGATTCCAGTGGCTGAACTGGATTCAAACCCAGGTCTGTGTGCCAGGAAGCGGAAGTGAGGGGCACTGGACCCCACTGCCAAGTCACCCAGGCCCCTTGGGAAATACTAGGAGTGAGGCAAAAGGGTGGGCAGGTATGTTCAGAGTCGAGGACAAAGTCATGAGCAATCTAAAGGCACACAGTGAGTTTGCAGCAGAGCTCGGACAGAGAGAAAAGCTGGTGTTGACTTAAGCACATGACTGTCCTTTCCAAGACAGCTCTGGGGCGGGGCGGGGCTCCAACAGAAGAGTAACTTGAAGATGCCTTCCTAATCCGCATGGAGCCCCAAGAGGGGATGAGGGTGAAGGGAATCCATATTCCCAAACACACAAGCTCCCAGGTTGCTGTCCATACCTTTCCTTACCTGGAGAATTGCCTCCGCAGGGTCCCAGGGGATCAGGCCCTCGCTGCCAATCTCACCTGAGAGCTGGGGAATTTCACATCCTCCCCTGGATCAGCCAGGGTGAAGGTTCCTGGTTCCTCCATCAGACCTGGGAAGGCGGCAGGGCACGGTCTGGGTGGCCTGGAGGGCACCCATTGACCCCTCGGTGGCCCAGGGGTCTCTGATCCTGTCTGGGCTCTTCTCCCGGCATCGTTCCAAGCTCCCAGTGGTAGAAGCGGAGTGAATTCATCCAGCTCAGCTTGGGCGGTTCTTTCCCAGTCCGGCCTCAAAGGGGACTAAGCATCTCCTCGAGGGAGACTGCCGCTCATTTCCCTGGGGGTGGATGTGGAGGGCTCTACTCCACGACCGCTCCCACTTCCTCCTCCCCAACCAATTAGCAGAATCCTTCTCTGAAATGCACTTTAGGTGTGATGTAACAATGAAAAACCTGCAGAGAACAGGATACCCCACCCGGAGAATGGACCACTGGACCTCTTTCCATCCAGCCAATCAGCCTGTCCCTCCCCGTATCCCTCACTCCTCTACATTTTCCCCCTTACCCCCTCCCCTTCACCCTTTCCACTGCGCAGTACTAACCTCGGCTCAGGTTTCCATGCACAGGGGGTGCTGGCGTTGAGTGACGGGGTCACAGCGTCTTTATTTTAACAATGAATCAGAACATCGCCTGGAGAGGGACGAAGTCCACGCCCCTGCTGCTCTCTCATAGGCTCTTGCTAGGCACTTTATTTACATGAAGGCTGTGAGATTGGACAATCTGACGATAAGGGGCGGGGCGGAGGCGGGCGTTGCCCAAATGCCTCTGAGCGCGGGACCCACAGCACGTTCTTAACCTCAGCAGACTGTTCTTCAGTGGGTGCTCCAGAGGGCTAGCATAGTGACTCCGGTTCCTTCGGATTTCTTTCCTGGTGGTTTATTCCCGCTTCAGTCCCCTAACCTGGCTATTGCCTAGACCTTGGGCTAGAGTCTTAACCTCTCTGTGCTTAGTTTTCTAATTTGTAAAATACGGGTAGTAATATTATCTGTGAGGGTAAAATTAAATGCCCAGGGGTTTTCAACCTCTATTGCACACTTCCACTGATGAGACACTCACTCAAATGCACAGTTCTCCCTCTTTTAATTTTTTTTAATCCTCATCCAAGGACATTTTTTCATTGCTTTTAGAGAGAGGGAGAGAAGAAACATTGATGCAAGAGAAGCATCAATTGGTTGCCCTCAGTACGCCTGGACCAGGGATTAAACGCGCAGCCTAGGCATGTGCCCTGACTGGGAATCAAACCTGAAACCTTTCAGTTATGGGATGATGCTCCAAACGAGCCCCTCCAGCCACGGCCAGTTCTCCCCTTGTAAAAAGTGTAACATTTTTGACCTAGTTGGGTAGCGCAGCTGGTTAGGGAATCATCCAATATGCCAAGGTTGTGGGTTCAATTCCCAGTTAGGGCACATACAAGAAGCAAATAATGAATGCATAAATAAGTAAAACAAATTGATGTTTCTCACTCGCATCCTCCCTCCCTAAAGTCAATCAATCATCTAACATTTTTATTTTTACTTTTTTCATGTCAAGACGCGTAACGTGCCAATGTTGTAACAAGGTGTGTGGGAGGCATGTCACGCTGGAGTGTGAACACCCAATCATCACGCTTATGAACTACAAAAGGATCAATCATCTAACATTTTTAAAGCTAACATTTATTCTGTACCATATGCCAGCTCCAAGTCCAAAATATTTACATACATGAAGACATGGTAACGTGAAGGATTAAGTACCACGATCTTCGTTTCACAGAAACTGAGGATCAGAGAAACTAACTCGCCGGTGTCACACAGCTAGTCAGCGGCAGCGGCAAGACTAACGCCCTGTGTGTCTGCCTCCCCTGGCGACCACAGGGCATCTTCGTTCAGTCAGACGTTCACACGTATCTGGTACAGCCATGCCTGAACTGGGTACTGGGAAGGTAGTATTGAATAAAAGGTGGCTCCTTCTGAGATGAGGAGCCCACTGACCAGTGGGAGAGAGCCTCTGAACAGGCCATCCTGGCTGGGATGGAAGAGACAAAGATACAGCTTTGTAACAGATAATGAGCTTTCTGCTTGGCCCCAATTACTGTGAGCAAGACAGGGGGCAGCATCTGGCTGTAGCACCCTCAGCTGTGCAATCTTGAGAAGTTCCTTGGCCTCTCTGTGCCTGAGGTGGGGTAGGCACTCAGTTTGAGTTTGCAGCTCAGGGAATGACCCATCCCCACGCCCCACCCATCAGTAAAGCTGGAAGCTAACTCTGGTGGCCCTCCTGACAATTCATTACATACTTATCGATCCCTTACTTTCGTCAGTGATATGTGCTGAGGACACGCCGGTGAACAAAAGATCAGATCTCCTGTCTTTGTAACGCTCACACAGACAAACAGGCCACAGACTAGATAAATAAGCCATATATAAATTATGCTGGCTGATGATGGGGGCTGAGGAGAAAGATGAAGCAGGGAGCAGGTTGGAAGAGGGGATGTGATCAGGCACACGCACTGAGATGGCAGCACCTGAGCAAAGACCTGGAGAAAGTGGGGCAGTGAGCGCGCAGGTCCTGGAGAAGGGCATTTTCAGCTGAGGGGACCGATAACGAGAGGCTGGAGGGGAAAGAATGAGAGAAAGGGGAAAGGTCAGGGGCTCTCCCTAGACCTGGAGCTGCCTGGTTGTGCCCTCTGTGGGATGGCTCGGGGCTAAGGATGTAATAGTGGCAGCCGAGGCAGCAGTCACCGCTTGTCACCATTTGGTCCCAGCCTCACACCCCCTTTCTACTCCCCAAAGTCCGTACCTGCTCATCTCCACCTTTGCTCTAGCCGTTTCCTGTGGCTGAAGACATCCCTCTTCAGAGATCCAGGGAAGCAGAACGATCAGACAGTTCTGCTCCCACTCTGCCCCACAGAGACTAGCTTCCTCTCAGTCAAGTGTCAAGGGTCACCCCAGCCCTCCCTGCCCACAGGCTGGGCAGGCAAGACAGAGATCCAGGGGGCCGTGGCCCAGTGGAGCAGGGACAGAAAGGCATCATCGGAGCTGGCTCTAGCCTGTGACTACCCTGCATTGTGGTGGTCCGAAGTGGCCAGCCTTGCTTTCACTGATTCCTTTAGAGACTCTTGCCTTGACAAAGCTCCTAGAGGCCTCAACCCAAAGGGCCCACAAGATGGGGAGCAGCAGGAGTGAAGAATCTGGATGTGGAACATGGAGAGAGGAGCTCCTGGGAGAAGACAATCCAGGAATCAGAGGGTTCTGCGATTCCGCCACTCCTGACCCTATGCCTGGCAACACTGCCAAGACTCAATGTCCTTGTGGCCCACGTGGGGGAGAGCGATGTCAAATACTAGTGAGCATTACAAACCGTAGATGTAAGCTGTAAATGGCCCCATGTCACTGGGCATGGGAGGAGGCCCAGGTCAGATGTCTCAGCAGGCGCAGCAGCCGCGCATACACTGAAGGCACGCCAGAGCATGCCAGGCGCCTGGGAACTGCTTCATGCGCATGGGCTCATTTCAGCCTCACACGCAGCCCTAAGCGGTAGCTGTTTTCTGTCATCCTAGGAAAGGGAAGTAGACCCAGAAAGGTCAGCACGGCGAGGAACGCAGACAGTGGTCCAGTGGCAGAGCCAAGATTCAACCCAAAGCCTGCCGTGTGCACTGACCGCCCCCAGGCCCCACTCCGCTCCTGCTCACAGGGGCCTATGAGGGCAAGGCTCACACTCAGCTTCCTAGGCTGGGTTCCAGAACCGCCTAGAACCTGGCAATTGGCTCTTCCCTGGCGGAAGCAATCGAGTGGGGCGAGTCACATCACCCAAACACAGGGGAGGACAACTGGAAGGCTGCACGAAAACCAGGTAGGAGGAGCTGAGAAACCTGTTCACAAGGCCTCCTGGCCATAAGCCTGGGCTTCACATTCCCATGCCCAGGTGTGGCCTTCAGACCTGCATCAGCCACCATCAGATATCAGGCAGGTTTTGATGGTGACTTGGGAAAGCACCTGCCCATCCCTAAGCACAGTCTAACAGAACCACTGTTCCTGAATCTGCACAATGGGGGGGGGGGCCCTGCTCCTGGAAGGGCCCCCATAGGGGTCGGGGTGGTGGGGGTGGTAAGACCTATAGCTGTGCTCCCACCACGGCACTCTTCTGTCCCCTGGGCCACCTCTTGCACTATTCCTGAACTTCACTGGGCACAAGGGCACATCTTACTTAACACTAGAACGGGCCGCGTTCCGTCCCGGTGTTAAGGCCCAATATGGGTCCCCCAAGCAGGGCACAACACGAAATCCCTGTGCTCCAGCTGAGAGTCACAGGAAGCAGCAAGCGGCCAGGGAGGAATCCAACCGTGCCCCAGACAGCGCTCTGGCTGTCCCTGATGGCACTGCGTCTACCTCTCGCAGGTGGATTCTGCCCAGGGCCCTTCCTGGTCTGGGGAACAGCAGAGTGTGTGAGGCAGGTCACTAATAAGCTGGGACAAGGGAGGGACAAAGCTAGTTTTCATCAGGTCTGAAGCCAAACCTGAAGAACAGGAAGGAGTGTGGAGGAATGGCAGCCTTGCAGAACACCAGCTGGACTTCTGAGGGGTCTTCTTGGGAAAGGCCATACTCTCAGGCAAGACGCATTTTCTCTAAGAAGGATTAATCACTCCTTGCACCTGGAAGCCTGGGCCGCTGCCCCAGCTTGGGGAGGGGGCCTAGCGCTGACGCTGCCTTTTCCCACCTACAGGGAAAGCTGCTGCAGGGTGAGGACTCATCCAACTTCCTGACCATGCCTGTTACCCCAGAAGCCTACCCTTGGTGTATGGCACCGGGGCCAGGGATGAACAAACCACACTGAGCTTAGTTTTGCAAACCTGATGAAGGCACGGTGGGGTATACATTTGGGAAGATGGTCCAAATTTGGCCCTGCAGGTTCCTCCTGAGGGAGGCTAGTTTTCAGCTGCCTGCTATTTCCGAGGTGAAGCCCTAGGCCTCCACACAGGCTGGGCTGCGGGGACAGCCAAGTGGAGACAGGACCGGTCCTTGCAGCCCAGGCTGGGGCCCAGCCTGGCTCTCAGGCTCACTCTCCGCTGTGCTGGGCTTTGCCAGTCAGCCGGCGGCGCTGGGTCCTGCTGGTACGAGTGGCGCTTGTGGTCTTCTTGGTAGAGTCCTGGGCCCGTCGGGGGTGTTTCCTCTTGACTTTTTTGTGACTGCGTGCGTGCAATAATGCCGTGAGAGAGGAAATCCTGTGGAAGGGTGGAAGGCTAGTGAGGCTAGGGCCTCAGCTTCCCCTGGGGAACAGGCATGAGTGAAAGGTTGGGTTGGGGGTGACTGATGGCCCAGCTTGTGAAGGGGAGTCAGGACAAGCCCCGAATACTGGGAGTACCAAGTCCATTCCCAAGGCAGCCTGCTTTGACCACAGAGGGCCTGCCTGTTCCTTAGCTCAGAGAGAGAAAGGGCCTTACCCATCGACACAAAGGGCACCCAGGGTTGGCCGTTCTTGGGGGTGGGGGTGAGGGACAGTGATGAGGAGCTGAGGACCACGTGACAGGCAAAGCAAAGGGCTGCTCTGGGCCCCACACCTGCCCCATGCCACCCCGCACAGGCCAGCAGGAGCGGGCTCTGCAGACTGGGTCACCAATGCCAGCCACGCAGAGCAGGCTCAGAGGGGAGAAGAGGCCAAGGCTCACCGCTGGGATAGCAGGGGGTCCCTGGACTTCCTGGGGAAGGCTCTGGTCGGCTTCCCCACAGATGACACCTCCTCCTCAGAACCGGGCCCAGACTCTTGCTGAAGAAGCACAGGACAAAGACTGTCAGAGAGCAGCGGACGGGCAGGCCTGGGCTATCACAGCTCTGTAGACTGGGGTCATGATCCGCAGCCTCCCAGGCCTGGGCTGAGGCTCAGGGAAGGCCGAGTATGCGCTGGAGTGGGGACTGCGCAGGTGAGAGCTGAGTTTCAGAGTCCTTCGCTGCCTCGGCTTTCCACTCAACACTCACAGATGGGAGAACTCTGAAACGGGGACAAGGCTTGTCTCTGCATCAAACTTTCAGAAAACTGAGCACACAATAGAAGGGGCAGGTAACGCGTGACAGAGCAGTGGTTCCCGGCACACGATAATCCACGGCCGGACACACGGTTTACCTTGTAGCTGTGTGTATACAGTACACACATAGAAACTCCCACACAGCCCAGACACAGCTCTACCTGAAACAAACTTACTGTGACACATCCCAGTATCTTCAATGGTAATTCTCTCTCTCTCTCTTTTTTATACTCACCTGAGGACATTTTCATTTGTTTTTTTGGAGAGAGAGAGGGAGACAGAGAAACATCGATGTGAGAGAAGCATCGATCAGATGCTTCATACGCACCAGACTGGGGACCTGCACTGGAACCAGGGACTGTACCCGTCTGGACAGGGCGCTGCACATGCCCACGCATGGACCAGGGATGAACCTGAAACCTAGATATGTGCCCTGACCGGAAACTGAACCCCAAACCCCTCAGTCACAGGGCAACGCTCCAACCACTGAGCAACACAGCCAGGGCTATTTCTCTTTTTAAAAAATCCTGGTCTCAACCTGCTAATAACTCACATCCTGTAAGTTGAAAGCTCCGTCAGTACGCACACAGACGTGATCACAATAAACAACTATGTTAAGTGCTTCTCATGGGTTCACCACGTTTGACCTCCCAGCAACCGCACAAAGCAGGTGCTACCCTCAGTGAACTTCAGTTCACCAATGAAGGGAAGAGGAAAGGCAGAGATGCCCAAGCTGCCACAGCTGCTCAGTGCTGGAACCGGCCTCTGAAGCCCCAGTGCTCAAGGACCGTGTGCAGACATGTAAGGGAAAGGGCCGCTCGCACTGGGATCTCCACGATATGGACCAGCACTTAGCATCGCTGACAAGCCAGACTGCCCGTGTCCCTTCTTCCCCAGGGCTGGCAGTGACACTCACCTCAGGTGGGGACAGTCCGAGTAGCCGGGCCCCGGAGAGGTCCAGGTCGCTGACGGTGGTCACGGTGACTGTGTGGTTGGGGTGGTCATACTGCACTGACTCTGTCTTTGCCGTCACCAGCCGGTCCAGTTCATCGGCCTCCTCTGTGCAGGGTGGACACAGAACTGGGCCTCAGCCCCAGGGCACAAGTAACCAGGCTCCAGCCCCTCCCGATCCTGGAGCGCAATGGCCCACGCTACTCTATGGGAGAGTATGCAGGAAGTCACTGCCTCCAGGGCCTGACCTGCCGATAAATGTTGTAAATGATCCAACTGCTCCTCCTGTGTGCCAGGAATACCTCAGACCCCTTGCTCCCCACCTAAGACAAGCCCAGTGCAACACCAGGAGTCTGCAGCTGTGTCAGAAACCGGCTGCCTGCTCGGGGTCAGTTTTTTTGTTTGTTTGTTTTTTTAAGATTTTATTTATTTTTAGAGAGAGGGGAAGGGAGGGAGAAAGAGAGGGGGACATCAATGCGGGAAATAAATCGATGTATGAGAGATACATCAATCAGTTGCTTCTAGCTCACCCCCAACTGGGGACCTGGCCCAGAACCCAGGCATGTGACTCGACTGGAATTGAACCAGCAACCTTTCAAGCCGGCACTCAATCCACTGAGCCACACCAGCCAGGGCTGCTCAGGATCAGTTTACCAAGAGCTTTGGGTCTCCTCCTTGTCTCTGATCCACTCACATTTAGAGGTACCCAAGGTCCACCCCTGACCCCCAGGTCACCAGCAAGACCTGAGAGTTAAGGAAGTCAGCTTCCTTGCAGCCCCTACACCCCTACCCTCCCACTTGCCAAGGGATAAACAAACCCAGTCCTGCTGGCCATTCTCCAGGTCAGGCCAAGGATGAGACTTACCCAGTGCCTCCTCTCTCTCTGCCAACATCTTCAAGTATTCCTGGTGGCGCTGAAACCAAAAGGGAAAGGAACAGTGAGTATGATGGCCTTTCAAGCCCACCTCAGGAAGGGGCATTGCCCACCTCCAGAGCAAGTAAGTGAAAGACCAGGAGATTCCATCCTAACCTTCCCTAGACCTGGGCCCAGTGTCTCTACCAGTACAAACCGCTTCCCAGGCCTGCTCACACCTCCCCTCATCCCCGCAGACCCCCCCATTCAGGCCATCAAAGGCTGCAAGTCCCCTAAGAGTCAGAGACTCTCCTGCCCTCCCCATCTGCACCTCCTCCCGGAGCTTCTTCTGTTCCTGCTTGAGCCGCTGCTTCATCTCCTCTATGGCTGCCTTCTTCCGCTCCACCTTCCTCTTGTGGAAACCTGTCAGGTACTCCCTGCAGGAAAGAGGCAAGGGAGAGTCAGGAGAGGCAGGGAAAGAAAGGAGAGCTCCAAAACCAGCTAAACTGCACTCACGATGTGCCGGGCACCATTCCAAAAACATACACATGTTAACTCATGTGATCCTCACAAGGAGCAGGTGAAAGGACAAAGCCAGCGCCATATGCTATCGTGGCATCATTGCCAAGCAGGCCTATGACCTTGTTAAACATGACTGCTGTTTTCCTCTTCTAAGCTTATGTCCCCAGGACTGGAAATTACTGGAAAGCAAGAACAGAACATGACTAACCATCACCCCAGGCAAAAGATAACATTGGAGCAAAGTACAGCTTACCCCAAACCAGCGGCAACCTGTACTGCAGCACCCCTAACAGCCCAGGGGCCACACAACAGCAACACCCACTTTTATAATCCACCTATAACCCAACCAAAGCTCAAAGCCCTCACCCCTCAGTGCTGGTGTCTCTCTCCACACCGTGCCCCTTTCTCCTCTTGGAAAGTTAATAAAACTTTGCCCTCTGACTTTTCCTCTTTGTGAATTCTTTCACAGCCCATGTCATCCACCCCCCTAGCAGTAGCAGTGGTTTTACGGATGGGGTCACGGAGGCACACGGAGGCTCGGTCACTTGCCCATAGAGTGGGAGGTTACGAAAATGAGGGAGATGCTGCCTCTTTCTACCCACTACCCTCCAGGGCTCTCAGCTTCAAGCAACAGGGCCAGGTGATGGGCATAAGTTGCGGGCCTTTTAACCTAGAACAGGTGACGCCTCTTTTATGCTGCCGAATTCCATTCCCCAGTGAATTAAGCCACTTCCAGTAGGACTTTCAAGGCCACCTTTATCCAGACCTCTACGCTTTCTGCTGGACCAACACCGCATCTGCCTGGGTACTTGGCTCTGAACCTATCTGTGTAGGGCCTGTGGATGCCCCTGCATTTCCCTTCCTCCCTCTATCTGATCTCAGCCCCTGCTCAGCCCTGTAGTCCTGACTGCACCATTTCCATCCATTCTGGGCTCCAACACTAACTAGGATTTTCGCCCGCCTACCACCGTATGCTACCGTGATCATTTATCACCAATAGCTGGGAGTACTACATGCAGGGAGGCTGGGCTGAGCTAGAGAGGTCGACGCCACTGCTCAGAGACGCAAACTCCCAGCTCTCCTGCCGCGCTCGCGCTCACGGAAGGACCACGGCGAGTTGGGGCGCCGGGAGAGCGAAGGGAGGGCGGGGCAGACGATTCCACTACAGAGAATAGGGGTCGAAAGCGGCGGCTTCCGTTCCACGAGAGGGAGTCCAAGGGGACCAGACCACGCGAAGAGGGCGGGGCCGGAAGGGCCCTCTGCGAGAGCGTGCGCGCCCGGAGCCCGGACCTGTCGTAGGCCTCGCCCGGCAGCCGGGGGGCGGATGTGGTCCAGCCTTAGCACTCACCGCCGTTTCTCCTCGTCGAAGCTGAGGACGAGCCGCGGCCGTCGGTTGTCGCCATCTCGCTTCTTCTTCTTGTTGCGGCCCATAACTATGAAGCCTGGGCGATGCGGTTCCCCCTCTTCTACGGTACTTCCGGTGCAGCGTTTTCGGCCTTCCGGGCGCGCCTCCCAACCGTGCTCCGCCGTTCCACTCTCTAGGCTCAGTCTTTTAAAGGGACCGCCCCAGCCGGTCACCTCACCCCTCCTCTCTGGGTGTAATGAGCAGTTCTCTGCCCGGCGACCTCGAGTCCAATCCCGTCTTCTAAGAGAGCAACGGTAAGAGCGAGTCCCCGGGGTCCTCGCGCCTAGCACGACACCTGCTCCCACTTTTGATTCTGTTAATTTGGAGGTGTTCTCCAAGATCACGTTTCTGGAATCAAACTACCTGGATTAGAATCCTGGTATCCCAATTACAGCTGTGTAGTACTGGACCAGTTGCCTTTGCCGTGTCTGAATTACCCTGTTTGTAAAATGGAGATAATTATAGTGACTTTGTAGTGTCATAAACTTAGGCGTGCCCCAGAACCCCCCGGAGAGCTTGCTGAAACCCAGATCGCTTGGCACCACTCCAGAGTGTCTGATTCAGCGGGTCTGGAGAATTCCAGAGTGCGGAGAGCTCCAGAATTCGCCTTTCTACCACGTTTTTAGGTGATGCTGATGTTGCTGGTCCACGGACCAAACTTTGAGAACATGATTTTGAAGACTAAATGAGTTATGCAACATGTGGTTCCTACACAAGCCATCTTCCCTCTCTATGCCTCAGTTTCCCCAATTGTGGAATGGGGTGTAATAACTCATCCTCTACTGAAAATGAGGGCACTGATGTGAAGGCATTGAGTGAAACAACACCTGAAGGGGAATTTTAGTAACTGGGATTGCATGCCTGAATCTCCCTGTAAACAATAATGTATACGGAGCCACGTTAACATGGAGCCGGAGCTGCCACCCAGAGGGACTGCCTTATGCCTCAAATCTTTGGAATGTTAAAACAGGGCAAAATAACATCTGGACTGGGCCTCAGCATCCTTGTTTCCCAAAGAACTGTTTGCAAAGAGAAGAAAAAAGCAGTTATTGTGACTAAGGGAATGATGACCACTGAACTGAAAATGTCAAACGTTTAGCATCTCTGTGTTGTGTTATCTGCACCAGTGAAGTGCCTTCCTTTTACTGATGTCATTGTTCTCCCTCCTAGTCTCAGAAATACCCCTTGCCTTTGCCTCCTAGCAGAATATTTGGGCTTCTGCCTGAATTAATGATTCTTGAATAGCTATCCTTAATAGTCTCAAATAAATGCTTGTTTGCCTGTTACTTTGAAAGGCCCTTTTAGTCTTAGGTTGGTATTCCATTCTCAGCTTATCTGTGCTGGGTGGACCTGCAGGGTCAATGGTCATCACATTCTAGTGAGTGATTCCTCTGCAGAAGAAGCACAGGAGGCTGCAGGAGTTCAGGGTTGGCTCCTCCAGTGTGGAGCGCTGCCCAGAGGAGGCGACCCCAGAACTGGCGGAGGGCGGGGATAACAGAGGAATAAAAGACTCTTAGGACCCAACCCTCTCCTTTGATAAGTGACTGGGTCTCAGAGAGCAAGTAAAAATACATGAACTGAGTGCCTGCTGAGTGCCAGGCACACAAAGGGAACAGAACTACATCATCTCAGAGAGGGGAAGTGACTTGTCCAGGGTTACACTGCTACTCTGTGGCAAAGCTGGGACTAGAACTCGGTTCACTGGACTCATGGCCCAGCATCCTGGGCCACTGGCCAGAGGATCACTCCTCCAGTATCTAGCATGGCCACTTTGGAGGGCAGGATGCAGACCCTGAGACCCTGGCCAGGTAGCTCAGTTGGCATGAGCATCATCCCCATGTGCCAAGGCTGTGGGTTTGACCTCTGGTCAGGGCACATACAAGAAAGCAACCAATCGATGCATAAATAAGTGGAACAAAAAATTGATGTCTCTCTCTCTCTCTCTTCCCCTCCCTCTCTAAAAATCAATAAAGTAAATAAATAAACAAGATGTAGACCCTGAGTTTTGAAGGAGCCAGGCACATAGTAGGTGCATCTCTCCAAGAATGTTAAACCCATTCATCAAAGGCCCTCTGCCTGGGGCATTCCATGTCGGTGCTGAGAGGGTTATCCTCAAACCCAGGACACAGCAGGGGTTGCCTGAACGGTGGGGCTTCAGGGTGATGAACAGTTGCCCCTTCAACCCTCTGTTGCCTGCTGGTTGTGCCCTGCTGTCCCCCTTGCCATCTTCCCTCTGGGTAGGAGCATAGCCCTGACTGCAGTCATGTCCTCACCCCAAAGATGCCCAGAGAGCCACCTCCCGCATCTGGACTGCCTCCTTTGAGTCCCAGGCACTGGGTCTCAGGGCTGCTGCCTGCTGTTTCCCAGGCTCCACCCTGCCCCCCACCCCCGACTGGCTGTAGATGGCAAGTGATGGGTCTGCTACCGGACTTGATAAGTTACAAACCTTCCTGGGCCTCTTTCCTCTCCGTGGTTCACTCGCTCAGTCTCCCACTGCGCCGAAGAATGTTCTCAGGGCCGCTTGTGTATTCTCTCAGTCCTCACAATCTCTTTGTGAGGTTGGTGCTGCTTCATCCCCGTTATACAGCTGAGGAATCGGAGGCTCAGAGAGGGGAAGTGACGTGACCAAAGACACCCAGTTAGTGAGTGGTGTGCAGACCCATTCCCCGACTGCCACCCGGGATGTGGAGTGGTTCTGCCCTTTGGAGTTTCCGGCCTGGTGCAGAGACAGACGGACTGCATCAGGAGACAGCTGCTTGTGCAGGGCCTTGTGTCAGGAACTCGGTGCAGGTGGCCTTTGGAGCCCACCCGGCCCAAGCTGCTGGCCCACATGGGGCTCGGAAAGGCCTTGTCTGCCCAGCTCCCCATGCAGAGCAAAGCCCGCCACTTGTGGCTTTTGCTCCAAACTCTTCCTAGGGAGTTTCAGGTCCCATTGTCCCAGAAGGAGACAAGGAACAAGCAACCTCACCCAGATTCCAAAAGCTCGAGAGCCCTTTACTACAGTGCAAGGTCTAACATACCCAGCACCCTTTTTGGCATTATTTTTGAAATTGTTATGTTTCTTGAGCACCTACTGTGTGCCAGACACAGCAAGAGATTCTTAGTTGAAATGATAAAGATGATGAGCAAAAGGAATTTTCTTATTTACTTAGCTTTTTACACGATTATCTTTTTTGAGGTATGAGCCCCACTTTCCCGAGGCTTGGAGAGGCGGTCACCGCCCAAGGTCACACTGGCACTAAGAGCAAGTGCTGAGGGCGGAGCCCAGGTGGGCTCCCGCCAGAGTGCTATTGAACTTCTCTGGACTTAACTTTTACAGGCTTTTTGTTTTATGTACTTATTTTTATGAGAACAACGTGTGTCAATGACAGTAGTTTCATAGGCTTTTAAAAACATTTTATTTATTTATTTTTTAATTTTATTTATTTTCAGAGAGAGGGGAAGGGAAGGAGAAAGAGAGGAAGAGAAATATTAATCAGCTGCTTCTCGCAGCCTGCAATGTGGCACGTGACCTGACTGGGAATCAAACTGTGACCTTTTGCTTTGCGGAATAACACCCACCCAACTGAGCCACACCAGTCAGGGCTCATATGCTCCTGATACACAGTGAGTCTTAAAAGAGGTGCAGGAGCCCTGGCCGGGGAGCTCAGCTGGTTAGAACATCGTCCCTATACTCCAAAGTTGTGGGTTGGAGGGCACATACAAGACTCAACCACTGAATGCATAAATAAATAAGTGGAAGAACAAATCGATTTTTCTCTCTCTCCCCCCCCCCACTAAAATCAATTTTTTAAAAAAGGTGAAGGACGCCAACATTTATGGAGCCCTTACTATGCGCCATGGGTTCTTCTACATTATCTCAGTTAATCCTTGCAACAACCCCACAGGGTAGATACTAGTATCAATGCCATCTGTTGGACGACGGAACTGAGGTTCAGAGAGGTTGAGTAACTGGTCCGAGGGTGAACAGCGATGGAGCTGGGGTTCAAACACAGGTCTAATTCTGAGCCATATGCAGTGGTCTCGTTCTTATCTTTCCCGGACTTTCCTCTGGCTCGGTGTAGTCCCATTTCTGGTGTATGATGGGTTTCAGCCACTTTAGGGGGAATCAACATGGGTGGACTCTGAGGGCCAGAGAAAGGCGGTTGACAGGACACTTCCCCCAATGTCCAGCAGAGGGCATCCCTCCACAGCCAGATTTCCAAAGCTCCCTCTTTCCCCTGGTGACTTCCAAGAGCCTGGAGGCTGGGTGTGGCTCACAGGAGCCCCTGCAAGTGTGTTCCATCCTCCTTGGCCCTCTTTTAGACCTGTGCTCCTTAGGGGACCCACTGAAGTGGGAATCTTCCACCCAAGAGTGTCCAGGTGTGAATAATAACCCCCACTTTATAGATGAGGAAGGTTGGGGACAGAAGAGACCTACCCGGGGTCCCATGGCTGCTGCTGGCTGCCCTGGGGAGTGAGATTTTCAAGCTCCCATCCCAAGGCTCAGCTGAGTCTGGTATGGACCAGGGCATCATGTTGCCACTTGGAACCTCGCTTTCTCCCCTTCAAACCGGGACAGTGACACTCAGGAGGTAGTGCAGCAGGGAGGAGAAAGCACTCCCAGGTGTTCGCCAGGTGGCACGAACTACACTGGGCCTCCTTCACACACCTCACTGGATCCACACAACAGGCCACGTGCTATGAGTCCCCCCCACACGTGAGTGACCGAGGCTCAGGTCAGTTAACACACGCGGTGCATAGCTGGCAGCCCTGCCCCTCCGTTGGAACCAGCTCCTCTGGTTCAGGGAAATAAACGGTGCCCAGTTGCCCTTCTGGCTGCGCTGCACTGACACCCTGACACGGATGGCTCTGTCCTTCCCCCTTCCCCCCGGTTCCCCTTATTCACCATCTGTCAAGCTGCTGCTGTGTCCTGGGCCCACGCGGCTGGGAGCTGTTTGAGGGCAGTGACTAGTCACCAAGCCCCCTACTGGGTACTGAGCCCTCTTCTTGGCCCGGGAGACTCCGGGGGAAGATGTCACTGTCACTTAGCATCCAGGAAGTGAACAGAAGTGAAGGAAGGGGCAGAGCCTGGGGCAGTTGGTGGGATTGACACACACACACACACACACACACAAATGAGGCTGGTTCAGAGGCAGCTGCCTTTATTGGGGGTTATGGGTTATTGGCTGGCTTCATTCAAAGGTCACAGACTTGATCTTTAAGTCGCCATTTGTTTCCAAGTAATTGATGGTCTCCAGGTTGTGGCGGTTGGGGAACTTGAATGTGTGCCCATCTGGCAGCTTGATGGTCAGCTCTGCCACGTCAAAGGTGATGCACACCTTGGGGGCAGAGAAGGGCAGTGAGCAGTGGTCCTTCGGGGGGAGCCTCAGCGCAGCCACAGCCAGGCCCCCCCCCCGCCCCCCCCCCCCCCCCGGAGCCCTTTCCTCCTGGATCCCTGACGGTGCTTCTACGTGGGTGAGGCCGATGAGATTGGGAATGCGTTGACATAGCGGGTGAGGGAGGGCGGGGATATGGCAGGGAGGAAGGGACAGGGGGAACCTAGGTCTCTAGACACTAAGCTCAGCTCTGCTCCAACCCACTTAATGCCCTGCCCCACTCCCCAACCCACCTCTATGACACTTCCAGGCTGGAAAGGGAAGACAGGGTCCCGAAGCTCCTTCTCCCACACCCCTGCCTTCCGGCTGTTATACACGGTCTTGTTGACGTCCCCGAATATCTTGAAGCGAGGATTGAAGTGCAGGCACAGATTGTTGCTGTCTGTGCCCAGGTTCAGTGCGAAGCTAGGGGGTGACAGGTGGGAGGGACTGAGGCCTCCACGACCAGCTGTAGCCCCCTCAGACTAACCAGTCTGCACTATTCAGGGTGGCATCTACCCGGTAGGGCTGACTGAGCTAGGAGGCAAGAAACCTGACTTGAGCTCCTGGACCCGCACCCTCCTTGCTGTGTCCCTGTCCCTCTCTGAGTCTCAGTTGCCACGTGTCCACAGTGGGGGCTGCACGAGGAGGGTCTCTATGGGCCTTGCTGAGCTGACAGCCAAGACTCTCGTAGACAGTTGTGTGTGTCCCAGCCCCTTTGGGCAAGGTCGGAGACTCCAGATGATGACCTCTGGGAGCGCAAGGGTTCTGTCTGCCTTCTATGTCTTTGTAGCCCTGGGGCCCAGCATGACGCATGACACGCAGTAGGTATGCAATAACTGTGGGGCGAATGAAGGAACCATAACACATTTGCTAAGTGCAGGTAATAGCAACCCTTGCCCCTGAGGATTTGTTCAGAATGAAATGAATGACGCAAGGAGGGGTGTGGCGCTTTGATAAGGTCAGCCTACCGTCTCCTCCTCTCTGAGAGATCCAGCGTCTCACACCCTCCACACAGCCCTGTCCCCTGGTTTTGGTCTACTGAGTAGCAAACTGAGGCTCAATGCCATTGGTTGACTAGTCCAAGGTAGACACATGGCTGTTGAGAAAATAGACCAGCTAGCTGAATGATGAGTTAAGGAAGGACCAAAGGAATGAAAGGTTGAGCCAGTGAACAAACCAGACAAGAAGGACCTCAGAGGGACAGCACTGGGTGTGACACCCCTTCCCATTCCCTCTCCCCACTCCCCTGGCAGCCTCCAGAGCCAGGAGGTGGGGGCCAGCTGAGGCAGGCAATGGAGCCACAGCTGGTTTAGTTTAAGAGGCTCCAGCAGAGGGGGAAATGGAGCGCCAATGGTGGTAGGGGCATCCAGACCCTGCGGAGGAAGTGACTCATCCGGAAAACGCAGCTTCAGCAAAAGCCAGAGTAAATCCCCGCCCTCCACCTTCAGAGGGTAAGGGAGGAGTGGGACTTGGCCGGCCTCACCGCCACCTGACCTCCCCTCAGGACTCAAGAGCTCTGAGTCCCAGGTGCTGCAGCCAGTCGTCCTGCCTTGGCCCCCTTACCTTTTGGGGTCAGCGGCCACCTCGCCCTGCACTCGAATGCTCCTCCCAGGTCGGAGGTTCACGTTGTGGGCCACCAGATTCTGCACAGACAAGACCCCACCCAGGCGGTTTAGAGGGTGCAGTGTCCGTGGTAGTGGGGGTGGGGCCATCTCCACCCTGGATCCTCTGACCTGGCCAAGCCTTGGGGAACCAGGGGGCAAGTTCCACCCTTTCTTTCTCTGTGTGGCCCTGGACAAGTCCCTGCTCCCAACCCGTCCAGTTTCCTATCTGTAACAAGACTGAGGTTCTAGAGGCCAAGTTTCGAAGTTTTTGCAGTTCAGCTTGGAGATTTTGGATTCAGGGCACCTTACTGCCTCCTATAATAATGGAGAGAATCAGAATCCTTTTGAGTGAGGGAGTTGGTGGGAAAAAATGGTGAATGATGGTCCATTCACCCCTCTGCTGGAGAGGAAGGGGCCTGGAGCTGGAAGGAAACCCCCCAGTGTCCCCTTGAAGCCCCTCTGCAGAGAGGGGCAGGGGCTGGAGAGGACACCCATGAAGCAGGACCACGCCCCTCCAGAGAAGGGAGGCTGGCATTGGCC
Organism: Desmodus rotundus; assembly: GCF_022682495.2. Taxonomy (NCBI): domain Eukaryota; kingdom Metazoa; phylum Chordata; class Mammalia; order Chiroptera; family Phyllostomidae; genus Desmodus; species Desmodus rotundus. The sequence continues at coordinate 194,436,651 of NC_071389.1, read as the reverse complement.
CCACTCTGCAGCGTGGCTGGCTGGGGGTTCAGATTGAATGCACAGCTTACCTAGGAGTGAGTGGTCCCTTCTGCCAGACACTTGAACCCGTTCCCTCAGGGCCTGAGGAGGATTCCTGTCTCCTTCCGCCTCCCTTAGCAGAAGTTCATACGGCCCCCACCAGACCAGCCCGGAGGGATCCACCCCCCACCCCTAACCCAGGCCAGCCCCCTCCCAGGCAGCCGCTCTCAGGTCCTAGCAGCTTTTCACAGCTCTCTAGAGCAGAGGATGAGTGCCCTGGCCCGGTGACTGGGGACAGCTGCAGGGGAGAGGGGACAGGAGGCTCTTTGGGGTGGAGGAGAGGGGGAAATGACTTCGGCCTGAGGACCATCAAAGCGCATCCCCCCTCTCCCGTTGGCCACACCCCTTCCACTCATACTTTTCAGAGAGCTGCAGAATGTCAGACCTTGGTAGAAATAACTGCTGCCAGACACTGGAGGAATCCAGAAAGTCCTTAAGCCAGAGAAAGCCTTGGGGGACCATGGTGCCTACCCCCATCTCAGAGATATGGTCACTAAGGCCCAGAAAAGAGGAGGTACTTGCCCGAGGCCACACTGTCAGGACTAGAACCCAGATCTGCATCTTCCTGCCTTCTCCTCAGCTGCCCGCCCCACGCCACCCTGAGCCTGGGGGCGGGGTCCCCACACTCACACTAGTCATGACTGAGGACAGGAGGACAGTCCTGGGGGCTGCAGAACCAGCTGTCTGAAGACTCCTCTGGAGAGAGGAGCGACAGGGCCCTTTTAACAGAACCAGACCCCCGTGAGTCCCGCCCCTGGAAGCTCAGCCAATTGTAAGTCAGCACAGGCACAGGGGCCACTGGGGGCGGGGTCCGTGGACTTTTGAAGCCAGTTCTGGAGCAGAACTGACCAATAGATTAGTGACCCCTGTTCCATTCCTTCTTAGCCTCTCCCCCAGGGTCCAGGCTCCACCTCTCATTCCCCTTCATCCCTCCCACGCCCCCATTAAAAAATTTTTTTTAAAAAACGTTGGGCTGAAGCAGGAACTGGAGAAAGACAATGGAAAATAGTTTGAGGATGAGTTAGGCCCAGGAGTCGGTGGAAAGGGGCTTAGAGCCAGAAGGCTGAGCTCAGGGGTACCCAGGGAACACCGCTGAGGGGGTGCAGGGTCCTTCAGGGAATTAGAGCTGAGCTTCTGGAGGCTGCACCCTGACAGGGCCAGGGAGTGACGCCCTCTGTGGGTCTATGCAGTGACCAGAAAGCCCTGGCCCCTGCCCTGCCTCCCCGCGAAGCAGGGATTGTGGCAGCTGTGCGTACTTCTCACTAATGCTAAAGAAAGGCTGGGCCGGGTGCCAAGTCTGAGGCTGCGGCCAGGGTTCAGGAGTCAGGCCTCAGGCCTCAGACCTTGGTCCTGCTGAGCGGCCTGCTGGGGATTTCTGAGAGCCCCTGGGAGGGGCCCAGGCTGAGCCAGGCCAGGCGGGGTTGGGGTCCCCTGTCCTCACATCTCTCCCTCCAAGGCCACGCAGAGCCTCATCTTCCCCCATTTGTTTGACAGCTGTTTTACTGAACGCCTACTATGTGCCTGGCCCAGAGCTGGTCTGAGAGAATTATTCAACGATGAAACCTCCCAGTCCCTGCTCTCAAGCAGCCCACTGTTAGGGTGGAATGTGGCCACGGACCTCATGAATGAACTGCATGATGCTGGCTCATGGGGGAGTCATGGGCAAGCACAGTGGTGGGAGGGATGCTGTCCAGCCTGTGGAGGTGGGCCTTGCAGCGTGGGCGAAGGAGGGGGCTGGCATTCCAGGCTAAGCAGAAGCTCTGGAGTGAGGAAGCACAGACTGGGGAAGAGCGGGCACGGCTGGAGTTCAAGATGTGTTGCGGAAAGATGGGGCATGAGGCTGGGTGGTCAACAGTACCCGGATCAGAAAAGGCCTTGTCGGGGGGCTGGGACATTGTTTTATCTGAGGGTGCTAGGGAGCCACAGAAGGTTATAGGGAAGATGAGTACTGGGGCCAGATTTGGGCTTCAGGGAAGATCTCTGTAGCAACAGAGTTGGGGGTGAGTTGGAGCGGTGCTCCCCTTATACTTGGAACCAGGTGGGGAGAAGGGTGTGGGAAGCTGGGGGCAAAGGGGAGGCTCACCGGGGATGTTGTCAACGGGCCCTGTATCTCCACATCACCCTCCTCCTTCTGTAATTGGGCACCAAAGAGGAAAGATGTGGACCAGCAGTGACTGACATCGGGAGGTCAGGCCAGCACGCCTACCCTGCTCTCCATTGCCTCCCCAGCCCACCAAAGGTCGCCTCCCTCCAGATGGCTGAAGCCTACCCTGGCACAGGAGCACTGGGGAGTACACAGGATGGCAAGGGGCCCATCGAGAAGGCTGGGCCACACCCGTGGTGAGCCCCTTCCCGCTCCTCCCAGACTAAGCAGGCTGCCTCAGAAACCAACCACAGCAGCTACAATTTTTCCTCCAGGGCCTTCCCCAAACCTCCACCTAGGGAGGGGTGGGGGGGCACAGCTCCACTGCCTTTCCACTGTGCTTCCCCTCCGAGGGCCACAGGGCTCTGCCTGATAGGGGAATCTGGGCATTTCAGGAGGAGGCCTAGGCCAAGGACAGAGGCGCTTCAGGCACAGGGCTTGCCTGACTGCTGTGGGGCTTGCCCTGTGGTTAGGCTCGCAGGGCCCCGAATGCTGCTTCTCCATTCTTCCCCCAACCCGGAAGACATGTCTGGTACCAGGGGGTGTTTGCTGTTGGATGCTTTACTCCTCACGGGCATCTGGCCAGCCGAGGTCTAGCAGAGATGTGTGGCATGGTGAATAGGACGCTGGAGAGGCCCCTTTGAGAGTCTGGAGACTTGGGTGTTGGTCCTAGCCCTCCCCAAGGCATCGAGGCAAGTCCCTTCTCTCCGTGTGCCTCTCAGTCACCCCACCTGTGTGTTGCAGAGGTGAAACCTCGCTCTCCTGTACAAGGTTAGCACAGGGTGGCGTTCCGGTCTAAATAGTTGGGGGGTTTTTCCATAGTCTCAGAAGGTCTTAGCTTCTTTTCCCAGGCTGCTTACCATCCTGGGGCCAATGCCTCTGGGAGGTTCCTCTGCCCCCACCACACCCCCATCAGTCCTCCCCTGCAGAGGCTGAGGCAGGGAGTCTCTCCAGATCCCACTGTCCCCTATAACAGGGACTGCAGTTTTCCTGGGGAGAGGGACAGGGACAGGGTGCATTGTGTGGTGGCGGCCACTTATCTGCCAGGCCCTGTGCCCGGCGCCTCGCTGTCATACATGACCTCGTTTCATTTTCACCTCGCTTCATCTCGTCTAGCTCAGCCTGCACAGGGACGCTGCCTGGGCCCTGAAGTGAAGCTCATGGTAGAATCGGGGAAAGAAAGGCAAGTCCTGGTGTGGGGGCTGCCTGGCTCCGACTGTAGCAGAGTCCCTGACCTCTCTGAACCTGATTCTGGGCCTGGAAAGCGGGAGCTTTACCCAGTCAGTCACCAGCTGGATGGAGGAGTATGCGAGTGATGTGTGAGGGGCTTCTCGCTTCTGCACCTCCCTAGGCCGAGGCCCTCTCACCACCCCACCCCCCAGGGCCTCGCCTCCCTGCTCCGCAGTCTGGAATTCCTCCATCCTAAGGGCCTGCCCTAGGTGCTGGACCTTGCCTGCTGCAGGAGATGAGCTTAGCTTGCCTAGGGCACTGCAGCCCTTCCCAGCCTGCCCTGACCTTGTGAAGACTGGGCCTCCTCCAGCTGGCAGAGGTAGAGAGGGCTGCTGGGCCCACGGAAATGCCACCCACAGCCCCTGTCAACCTGGCTGGCTCAGGTGGGGAAAGTGCGGTGATCAGAGCCAGGAGTCCTAGAAGTCGGAGCAGGTAGGGACCCCAGGTACCGCTCCTTCATTTGTGGATGTAGCAACCAGCGCACCTTGACCAAGGTCACACAGGAAGCTGGAGCAGGTCCATCTGCTGAGCCAAGGAAAGAACTCTGTGGGCCTGGACCTCAAACAATGATGTTCTGTTTGTTTTTTTAATAAAGATTTTTATTTCTTTATTTTTAGAGAGAGGGGAAGGGAGGAAGAAAGAGAGGGAGAGAAACATCGATAGGTTGCCTCTAACACACCCCCTATGGGAGAACCTGGGCTGCAACCCAGGCATGTACCCTAACTGGGAATCGAACTGGTGACCTTTTGGTTCGCAAGCAGGCACTCAGTCCACTGAACCACAGCAGCCAGGGCGATGATGTTTTTTGGACCCTGCTACATGAAGGGTGGACAGGACTGGCGTGGGGGCGGAGAACTCCACTCCCCCAGCACGCCCCCACTTCAGACACTGGTTTGTGCAGCAGGAGCCTACCCTTCCCATGCCCCCCGCACCATGCTCATCCATTCTCACCCCCTTGCCTTTGCTTGTGCTGTTCTCTAACCCAGGCAGCCACCTCCCCAAACACGGTGGATGTCTGCCACTTTTCCCTTCCCACCTGATGTCGGTCCCCCTCTGATCACGGGCCCTGACTTGCCTTTGGTGAACCACCCCCTTTCACAGGAGGCCCGGGCAGGGCCTGGCCTGTCATTCCTTAGCCCTCTGGGGCTCAGGCATGAGTCTTTCTCAGGTTTTTTTTAAAAAAGTTTTCTTTGGTCATAATTATAGACTTACAGGAAGCTAAGAGCTTTTAAGAGCTTAGAAAATCAATATTTGAGAACTGAAGGAAAAAAAGTATTGGCTTCCAAATTGTAAAATTGCAAAACTGAAATTAATAAATGTTTACTGTGCTCCAGAGAGATCCGGGTAAGAAGGATGCAGGTCCAGGGAGGCTTGCCCCAAGGCACGTCACAATGAGGATGCCGGGGTGGACGATGGAGAGAGAATCCTAAAAGCAGCCAGAGAGATGCAGTTGGTTACCTGCAGGGGAGTGTCCCGTAAGAGCGTCAGCTGGTTTCTCAAAGGAGACTTTGCAGGCTGGAAGGACTGGCAGGAAGTACCTGGAGTCAAGAAAAGCAGGAACCTATAGCCAGGGTTGCTCTACCCAGCAAAGATATCATTTGGGACTTCTGGTGAAGACGGAGGCACAGGTAGACATGCTTCGCCTCCTCGTGCAACCACAAGAAGGATCACAGCTAACCTCAAAACAGAAAATACCCAGAACTGCCAGAAAGTCGAACTATATGGAAGTCCGACAGCCAAGGGTTTAAAGAAGCCACATTCATCAAGACGGGTAGGAAGGGCGCAGCCGGGGAGCCAGGGTGGAGAGGACGCTGTGTGGTGGTGGCAGTGAGGTGGCAGTGGCAGTAGGGGGTGGGATGGGCAGTCCCACATTTACATGTGGTAGATAAAAATCAGGAGGGACACCTTGGGAGCAAGTGATCCCAGCCCCAGGCCAGACCACAGAGCCTCGGGTTCCAGGGCCAGGAAAATAGATCCCCATAACTTCTGGCTGTAAAAACCAGTGGGGGTTGGGGCAGCAGAAGAACCTGCCAGTCTCTCAGGAGAGTGTGTTTAAAGGGCCTGCATGGTCCTAGAACATAAGCAAACCCATCCACTCTGGGAACCACCACCAGGGCAACAGCTGGAAGGGCGCCAGTGGCATACAGGAAGTGGGTGAAGTGACTGCAAACAGGGTGAGTGCCGAGCAAGCCTCCAGCAGCCAGGCAGCGGCCCTGTCCCCTTTCTGACTCTTCTCCCACATACAGAGCCACAAAACAGCAAAGCAGGCTGCCCCACTCTTGCAAATACCTAAGGCTTCACCCCATACAATTTAACAGGTGCACTAAGACAGGGAGTCAAAGCAGCTCTACCTAATACACAGAATAAACACAGGGAGGCTGCCCAATTGAGGAGACAAAGAAATATGCCCCAAATGAAAGTACAGAATAAAACCCCAGAAAAAGAACTAAACAAAACAGAGATAGCCAACCTATCAGATGCAGAGTTCAAAACACTGGTGATAAGGATGCTCAGAGAGCTCATTGAATGTGGCAAATGCATAAGAAATGAAGGCTACACTAAGCGAAATAAAGAAAAACCCACAGGGAACCAACAGTGAAGGGAAGGAAACCAGGGTTCAAATCAACGATTTGGATCATAAGGAAGAAATAAACGTTCAACCAGAACAGAATGAAGAAACAAGAATTCAAAAAAATAAGGACAGAGTGAGAAGTCTCTGGGACATCTCCAAAAGTGCCAACATCCAAATCATAGGGTTGCCAGAAGGAGAAGAAGAAATAGAAAACTTATTTGAAAAATAATGAAAAAAAAACCTTAGCTAATTTGGCAAAGGAAATATACATTCATGTCCAGGAAGCACAGAGAGTCCCAAACAAGTTGGACCCAAAACGGACCACACCAGGACACATCATAATTACATTAGCCAAGATTAAAGATAAGGAGAGAATCTTAAAAGCAGCAAGAGAAAAGGAGACAGTTACCTACAAAGGAGTTCCCATAAGACTGTCAGCTGATTTCTCAAAAGAGACCTTGCAGGCAAGAAGGGGCTGGAAAGAAGTATTCGAAGTCATGAAAGGCATGGGCCTACATACAAGATTGTTCTATCCAGCAAAGCTATCATTTAGAATGGAAGGGCAGATAAAATGTTTCCCAGATAAGGTCAAGTTAAAGGAGTTCATCATCACCAAGCCCTTATTATATGAAATATTAAAAGAACTTATTTAAGTAAAAGATCAAAACTATGAACATTAAAATGGCAACAAACGCACAACTATCAACAACTGAATCTAAAAAACAAAAACAAACTAAGCAAACAACTAGAACAGGAACAGAACCTCCATATGGAGATCCCATGGAGGGTTATCGCGGGAAGGGGGAAGGGGGTGAATGGGGAAAAAGGTACAGGGAATAAGAAGCATAAATGGCAGGTACAAAATAGACAGGGGGAAGTTAAGAATAGTATGGGAAATGGAGAAGCAAAAGAAATTATGTACATGAACATGAACTAAGGGGGGCGGAATGCTTGTGGGGGGGTGCAGGGCAGAGGGGGGCAAAGGGGGAAAATTGGGACTGTAGTAGCATAGTCAATAAAATATACTTTAAAAAAACCCAACAAAAAAAGAGATACCATTTGGAATCGAAGGGCTGATGAAGAGCTTCCCAGATGACAAAAAACTGGGGGAGGTCATATCACCAAACCGTTATTATGAAAGGTCAAAGGGACTGGTTTAAGCAAGGGAAGAATCAAGACTATGAACAACAGAATGGCAATAAATACCCATCTGTCAACAACTGAATTTGGAAAGCAAACTGGGGGAACAGGAAGAGCAGGGACAGAAGCTTGGGTGCAGAGAGCCTTTTGATGGATGCCCGATGGCGGAGTGGGGAGGTGGGGAGATAGGGAAGTGCAGGTGGGTGGTTGCAGGGTGGTCATGGAGACGTGGAGGGCAGTGTGGGAGGTGAAGGGGCCAGGGAACTTGTGTGCATGGCCCAGCATGGCCCACGGACATGAACGGTGGTGGTGCCTGGGGGTGGCGGGGGGAGTGCTGGGTGGAGGCAGGCGGGCGGGGTGGGGGGAAGATTGGGGCAGCTGTGATGGCATAGTCAGTGGAATGTAATTTTTTAAAAAATGTTTACTGTGCTCAAACTTAAAGATGGTAGTTAATACAAATTGTATTACATTTGAAAACAATTTTGGAGGTGGAGTTTCCTTACTTCAAAAGTGGGACCCAGTCTTCCTGCAGGTTGGTCACTCCGAAATAAGATTCCCATAGCTAAAACAAAAGTATAAAAATACTCTGGAAAATGTGTATCAGAAAACTCCCCATATATACTTAATGTGGGATGGGAGTGATTTTTAATGTTTTCTTCTGAGCCTGTGTATTGGGAGAGTTTTTGGCAGGAAACAGCGAGAATTGCTTTAAAATAAAGGGAAACATTCACACAGCAAGAAGCCCGGAGCTCGGTGGCTCCCTGGCAGGAGAATTCGGTGGCTCGGTGAGATCATCAAAGATCTTGGTTCTTGTCTGATCATGGATTAAGGCTGTGTAGACAGACAGTCCTTGCATTTAGGGGAGAGAAGCTAAAAGATCTGGGGCGACCTGTGTTTAACATCTGCAATGTACTCTCAAATGAATCAGTTAAAAAGGTAAGTATATGTAGCCCTGGCTGGTGTGGCTCAGTGGATGGAGCGCTGGCCTGTAAACCAAGTGGGGTTGCTGGTTCCACGCCCAGTCAGGGCACATGCCTGGGTTGTGGCTGGGTCACCGGTAGGGGGTGCGTGAGAGGCAACCACACACTGATGTGTCCCACTCTTTCTCCCTTCCCCTTTCTAAAAATAAACAAATAAAATCTTTTTAAAAAAAACGTAAATAAATACAATCTTTTTTAATGAAGGTAAATACATGTAAAGAACGATTAAACAAATTGGGCGGGTACCAACACCTGGGAGTCCGGGTGAAGGTCATAAGATGTTCATTTGCTGTTCTTATATTTATTTCCTGTTGGTTTGAAACTTTTTAAAAATAAAGTTGGAGGGTGTAAGATAATAAGAAATGTGTACTTGGTCTCTGACCCCAGTTAGTGACAGAGTTCCTAAAACCCTTATCATTTCATAAGCAATAGAGATGCTAAAAGCATCTTTGGTTCTTACAGTGTGTCTGTGACCCTGTTCCCCACACAGAGCTCCTAAATCCCTTGAAGTTTCCTGAGTGACAGGAGCATCTTTTGTTCTAATGAGGGGACTCTTGGTGGGCTTCTGGAGGGCTTCAGATGGGGCTGGTCATCAGAAAGACCAATGAGAAGCTTGGGACTTTCAGCCGCACCCCATCCTCTGGGGAGGAGAGAAGCTGGCAATTGTTAACTCAATCGACCATGACCACAGGATGAAGCCTCCAGAAAAATCCCCAAAGTACAGGGTCGGGAGAGCTTCTGGGTTGGGGAGCGTATGTCCCTGCTCAGAGGGTGGAAGAAGTTTTGCATCTGGGACGCTCCTGGACCCCACCACCCCGCCCTGTGTATCTCGCCGTCTAGCTTCCTCTATATCCTTCATCACCTCCTTTATTACATAATAAACTGGCAAACGTAAATGTTCCTGAGTTCTGTGGACCTTTATAGCAAATTACCCAGCCTGAGAAGGGGATCACGGGAACCTCCAGTTTATAGCCAGCTGGTCAGAAGTACAGGGGATAACCTGGGGCCTGGGACCGGCATTTGAAGTAAGGGAAAAGCCTTCACCTGCGGGTTCTGCACTAACTCTGGGCAGCGTCAGAAGTGAATCAAGTTGTCAGACACCTAGTTGGTGTCTGCAGAAAACTGGAGAATCGCTTGATGTAGAAAACCCACACGTTCACTGTCAGAAGTACTCTGTGGGTAGAGGAAACAGTTTTCCCTTTTAGTTGGCGTCGGAGAGTGGGATATGCTACGACGGCCCTGGCTCACGGACTCGTGTGGTTTGGGAAGGGAAAGGAAGAAGGGCGGGCATGAGGAAGCTTTAGCTACAGTAAAAGTGACAAACAGGATTTAGAGATGGCTCTGACTCTGGAGGGGCTGGTTTACTGGACACAAGGAAATGCAACAGAAGCACAATACGTCGTCCCTCGGTTACAGTTATTGGTGACAGCTAACATGAATTCAGCAGTGGCAGGCAGCACCTTGACACTAGGCCACGCTCAGTTTTCAGTGAGTCCGAGCTTGGGTCGCTAGCCTCAAAGCCTCCCCCAAAGGGAAAAATAACTCAGGGGCAACAGAAAGTACCTCTAAGGTCTGTGGTCACCAAGAAAGTAGTCAATATGGGGAGAAGGCAAAACGAGGAAACCACTGAAAGGAGGGGTGCAGTGTGAAGTTGTTTCGTGGACCAGTGGTGTCAGCATCCTGAAATATCACCCACCGGGAGGCCGAGTGAAGGGTGTTCACTGCGCCGTTCTTGCACTTTTTCTGTGGGTTTGAAACTTTTCTAAACTGAAAGTCGAGGAGGAAACGATTCCAGCAAGTTCTTCCCATCTTTTTTTTTTTTTTTTTGCTCTGCAGTCACGAAGCTGGGAAATATGTTGGTCACACCTCGTGATCACAGAATGGCTGCAACAGCTTCTATACCCAAAGCCAGAAGAGTGAGTCCCTGCTCCACGTCCTGCTTTAAAAGTGAGGCCAGCATTCCTGGAATCTCCCCTCATGTCCTAGTGGTCAGAAGTGTATCACAGAACAACAAAGAGACAAACACACACAAATCAAAAATGAATAAACAAAACAAAGGGCATCACAAGTCCATGGCTACCCCGATCACGGGCTAGGGCCAACCAAGTAGCCGTCACTGGCTCACATTCAAGCCTTACATCATCAAGATTCACTACCTGGGACTGGGATGTCCACCCACTCTGACTCACATGCCTCCAAGGGCTCCCCGGAAGGAAATCAGGGTTCTGTCAGCAAGAAAGGTGGGGAGTGGCCGCTAGGTCCAGGGTGAGGCCAGGGAGGCAGTACTGCCCTCCTCTGGGAGGCGTCCACTGTTTGGGACACACCTGGAGGGCACTGGACCCCCTCGCAGGGGCGGCCCTAAGCTCCCTCACCCTCAGCCAGGCTAAGCTGTTTGTCACGGCCCCAGGTTTCCACGCGTGCAACCTGCTGACTTCATGATGCCACAGGCTCAGTCAAGCGCCCCTCTCCCAAGAAGAATCACACTGCAGAGAATTCCCCGAGACCTCCAAGACCCACCCCTCACTCTACAAATGAGGACGCAGGCTGAGCGGGAAGGGGCTTGTGCAAGCTCAAGTGACAACTTGGTGACAGCCAGTCTGGGACAGTAACGCCATCTCCCATAGGCCGCTCTGGGCTGCCCTCCAGCCAGTTCACAGCTGAGCACGCCCTCTGCACCAGGTGCTGGGAAGGTGATGTGTGCCTGGCCTGGAGGGGTTCAGGCCTAGCAGGGCAGTCACATAACACCCAGTGTAAAGGATGCCCAAGGAGGGGTGCCACAGCATCTCACCTGAGCCCCCAGAGGCTGAGGAGCTGTCTCCCCCGCTCCCTACCTCTCCAGAGAAGGGGTGCAGCCCCCTAGAGTCAGCCAACACAAATTCAAGTCCTGCCTCAGGTGACTGCGCTTTGTAGGTGTGCGCTCGCCCATGCCCACCCATGTGCGAGTTCACATTTCTTTCCAATCTTTATTCCCCAAGTACCTTCTTCTTAAAGTGGGGTGGGGGACACAGGCTGATGGGGCTTTCTGAGCAGGGTTCTGACACCAATTGCTACATATAAAGACTCGAGTGAGGGACAATGTGTGGCTGAGTTAGGTACTTGTGCAGAGAGAACACCCAGGAGCTGGGGTGGATCTCTTCACACAGGGGAAGGTCGTGGCGGGCCGGCTCTGGGGAGGCCAGGCCCAGCTGGCAGCCCCCTCTCCTGCTGTGGCGGACAGACTTCAGGCCACACAGACAACCCCACTCGCACTTTATTCAGCACGGAGGACTAGTTACAAGGGGGCGGAGGTGGCAGGGGAAGCCCAGCCCCCACCCCACCAGCACTGGCACACAATAATAGATAGATAGCTGGGACAGGCACGGGGGGAGAAGTGGCACAGCAAACACTGATGGCACAGGGAGGGACACAAAGGCCCCCACGCCGAGCTGTTGCCACCGTCGACACTGGCCGGTACCATGATCGGGGAGGGCGGGGTGCTTGGCTCCGGCAGACCGAGCCATCGAGGGCCCTGGGGACGGCAGCCGTGGTGGAGGGCTGCCCTTAGTGCATGGGCCTTACCTATGGACAGAAGCCTGGACCCCGGCTCACCCTGTGAGGCCCAGGTTGTCCAGAGGCCACCGCCTCCAAGGCATCTGTCCTATTCAGGGTCTACAAGGCCAGCGGGCCGTAGCCTGCCGTCCTGGCTGGTCCACCCAGCATCTAGGGCATGAAAGGGTCGAGTAGGCTCCCAGCTGGTCCACTCAGGACCCAACATCAGTGAATCACTACAACTTGGCCTTCTGCTTGGTCCATTCAGGGCAGGACAACAGTGGTTTGTGGTTACCTAGACCTCTGATTGACCAACAGGAACCCAAGGCCAGGACCTGGGGAGCAGGTAGAGCTCTAGAGGCCCCAGGGAGGGGTGAGGGAGTTAAGGGCTCAGGGTTGGGGGAAATCTCCAGTGGGCATCAGGGCCCAGATTTCAACGAGGGGCAGTCACAGGGTGGGACAAAAGGCCACCTTGGCTGGGTCAGGCCAGGGCAAACCAGTGGGGCAAGGGGGGCAGCTTCTGGCACAGCAAAGAGTGCTCTGCCACCCTGGGAAGGGGTATAAGGGCCCTAAAACCTCCCCTGGGTCCCAGCCCCACCAGCATGTAGGGACTGAGGCCGGAGAGCCAGTGGCACTCCAGGCAGCTCCTGGCCCACCCCCTCCATCTCTGGGACCAGGGTGGGGAAGGGGTGGGGCTTCGGATGCAGGTCAGGCGGGCTCAGTGCTCCAGCCCTTCCATTAAGTCCGCGACGCTCTCCACATAGTAATGGGGCACCAGGTCCTGCTGGCCGGATGCCAGGTAGGCCTGGGCCTCCTCCAGGCGGGAGACGCCCGTGAGCGTGAGCACGGTGGTCATGCCACAGCGGTGGCCGAAGAGGATGTCGGTCTCCAGGCGGTCGCCCACCATGAGCATGCGGGCAGGGTCCACGCTGAAGTGCTCCGAGATGCACTCGAACACGTAAGGGCTGGGCTTGCCCACCACCAGGGCCTGGCGTCCCGAGGCTGTCTCCACCGCGGCGGCCAGGCTCCCGGTGCCTGCAGGGAGACAGACACTCGGTCAGAGCCTGGCGCACGGAGGCAAACCGCCTGCTGCCACGTCTCACTGGAGTGGTGAGGGGTCCAGTCTCTGCCACCAGACGCCCACACCCAGCCCCCACCTCCACCTTTCTCCAGCAGGCTGTCTAACCTCTGTGTCTGGGTCTCCCCACCCCTAATATGGCGCTATGTCATGGGGCTATCGTAAGGACTGAACGAGCCACTGCCTGCACTGGGCCTGGCTCCAGTTGGTCCTGCCTGAGGTTCACTAGTCCCCACTTGCAGCCGCGTGCCCTCGGGCCAGCCACTCCACCTGAGTTTCCGTGGACTCGCTGGCAAAGGAGGATCCAAGCAACACCTGCCTTCAAAGAGACGCTGCGGGCACGAGAGGCAAGGGCTCTGGGCGCGGAGAAGCGCTTCCCAAACAGCATCGTGCTTACAAGCACGTGCACTCCTGGCACTGGGGACGGAGGGCCCCTCTGGAGCACAGCAGGGCATGGAAACGTTCACACCTCTGATCCCGTCAGCCTCTACCTGGACGGTGGTCACAAGAGAATTCAGGCTGGAGCCAAAAGCTGCATGCCTGGAGATGTCTGTGGCCGCAGTAACTACAATACCCCAAATCGTGGGCCACGCCCAAGCATTTAACAAGGGGAGGGCTGTCTGGCAAAGGCAGCTCTGACTCCTGACCATCTGCCCCACACAATGGGTCCACTGTGTCCGTCCCCCAGGCACCTCTTTGTGCCAGAATGTTCTGCCTTCACACTAACGTCCCTGAACAAATGATGAGGATGACAATGATCATAATTTACTAAGCACATTCTGAAGTGCCAGGGGCTGTGCTGGGTGCTTACGGAAGCCCATTTTATAGATGAGAAAGCTGATGCTCAGTGACATTAAGGAATTCGTCCAGGGCTGCACAGCTTAAAGAGTGGCAGATGCACTGCATTCAGGTGCGTCCGAGCCACTCGTGCGCTGGGCCAGCTCGTGCTCGTTTGGGAGTGCTGAGTGTTTCCTTTTTCAGGAATTCTGTGAGCTGGTGGTTAAACAAAGCCACTATTTAAAGTCTGCTTATAAAACCTACAATCAAGTGAATTATGTTTAAAACAAAGGTAATACATTCTCAAAACTGATCACTTCCTGAAGATTTTACCACCGTCTATGCTCTTAAGATGATTTCCGGCTGAACCAGTGCAAATACTGTACTGGCAGGCGCCTACCGTCCCGGTTCCACGTTCAGTGACTTCGCGTTGGTAGCTTAAAAACCCGCCACGGTGGCGGGCGTTTACACACGGACGTTGGCAAATGACATAAATCAGGGCTCCCCGAATCACTAACGTTTGGCAGTGCACCGCTGACAAACCCCAGGTGCTCTGGCCTCGTCTTTCCCTGCTCACAGCCTAGTTAAGGGAAAGGCTCAGGCGGATAAAGTGGCCCCAGAGGCGGAGGAGGGGCAGAGGGACCTCCCCTGGGGCAGAGCTGGCTCAGAGCAACACCACTGGGAGGTTCTCCCCGATATCTGACTAAGAGCTCGCCCACTTGTTTTCATAAGAACTGAGGAGGGAAGAAAAGCCATTTGTCCCTTGGGTGGGAGAGTCCTTCTAGGTTGCAAAGGGCTCAACTGAGTCACCCCAGAGTGTTTCTCTGGGCTGAAGGAAGCTCTCAGCTGTCAGCTCCTTCCTTTCCCACCGGGAAAGAGCTGATCACCCTCGCCCCCATGTCCCATTTCATCCACTCTGTTATTATTTACCGAGGCCCAACCAGACACCAGGCACAGTGCTAGGCCCTGGGATAGAGCAGTGAGCATAACAAAGAGCCCTCTACTCTGGGGGAGCAAGCTTCCCAGCCAGGGAGTCTATGAACTTCCGCTCTCAGACCACCACAACCCCCTTCTCTCAACATCCTATAATACAAGACTGTTGCATGTTTTGATGGTGGCATAGTCCTGAGACAGCAGGCATTTCCATTTGCCAGCTCAAGTGGCTGCCATATGGCTACAAAGTAAACACACAATTTAGGAGGCCTGCAGGCGGAGGGAAAATTGGGGTGAGAGATTTGCATGATTTCAGATTTGATGCATAATGGAGGTCTTTATTAACACCTGCATGCCGCTGTCTCAAATCCGCACCATTCAGGGTACAAACACAAGAGCAGCGCTGTGTTTCTGTATTTGCTGAGCCTCTGCCTCCCCCTCCAGGCTGTGGGAATGACCAGCAGGGCTGCAGGCACAGCCCAGTGGGTGCTGAGGCGGAAGGGGCAGGCGTGGGCAGGGCCTGGTCTCTCTCCGGCTCTTTCACACCACTGCTCCTGAGTCCTGGGGGCCTCTTTACCTACTGCCTCCACCTAAATCCTGAGGCCTCTGGGGAGAAACTCACTTTTCATAGCATGGCCCAGGGAGGGAGGAGCTGCTGCAGCTGGGGGCGCCCCCACCTTGGGTTTATGGGAAAACAGAGGCGGAAGTGGTCATGCAGCAAGTAGGGATGCAACAAAGCTAGGAGAGGCCTAGAACTATAGATTCCCAGACTGGAACTGGTTCTGCCCCAGCCCAAGCCCTGTTTCATCCCCTGTTCTGCAAGATGTCTCCTCCAGGAAGCCTTCTCAGATCCCCTAAACTCTAAGCCCTCTCTGCCACCACACCATAATACCGTGTCTAATTCTCAATGAATGCCACCCTGTCCCTCCAGGATTTGGTATCAACAACTGTCTGGGTCAGTCACCAGCAAGGATGGAGTGATGGGACATCTGTCCCTGCCTTCAGCCTGCCGACCGGAGTACTAACATGTCCACATGCACTCATTACTATTATTAGCCTCTGCTCTTGTCTAACTCGAACCCTCCAAGATATAGCAGCCTTCACCTGCTCCTGCTTCCTCTGCAGGGCCGACCACCCAGACGACAGCAGTGAGGAGTGCCTTGGATGGAGGAGGTAGGGCCACAAGATGCAAGTTCAGGTCCCTGTACTCTTGGGCAGCTCATTTCCCCTCTCTTAGCCTCAGTTCTTTAACTGGGAAAGGGACAATAACCCCCATCTCCAGATAATTTGGAAACTAAATAAGAACAGATACCAAGTGTAACACGACAGGGTTCCGGATACAGCCCACACCACGTGAGCCCACAGCGGACTCTCCACACTGATGACACCGGCATGCTGGCATTCCATTTTTACAGCCAGCACAGAGATGCTCTGAGGTTACGTAACTGAACAAGATCACAGAGCCTTGGAGCTGCGAATGGACTCAGGTCAAACGCCAACCACCGCCTGTGCTCTAGCACACCTGCCTACAACCTGCCGACGTGGTATTCCAACTCTCCAACAGGAAAACGACCCTTCCAGGCTTTGTTCCCAAATCTCCAACCTCACCCCAACAGCGAGGGAGACAAAAAGACAGGAGTCCTTGAGGCGGGTTCAGGAAGATTAGGGCTGGGAGTCGGGGGTCCTGGATTCCGCCTGCGATCCCATGGGCCTCCCTTTCCTCATCTGTCCATCCGGGACACCAGTGCTACCCCTCACCGTGAGGCGGCTGCAAGAATTACCAGACCTTGACACAAAAGTACCTTGCGCTTTGGTGGGTGGTAGCCGCGCTAGCAACCCTCCTGTTCCCTACCTGTCACCTGGAGACGCCCCTTCCCCGACCCTCACCTCCTGGTTGCCCCTCACCTCCTGGTCGCCCCTCGCCACCCCCGCGCTCACCAGGGGTCCGGCTGCCGTCGCTGAGCGGGTGCCACGGGTCGCGGTCAGTGGCCACCAGCAGGCAGTCGGGGTTCCGCAGGTGCGCGCACGCCTCGCTCAGCTTGGAGAAGGAAAAGTGCTCGTCGTAGCCCACGAGCACGGCACGCACGCGCGGGGCCGCGCCCGGGTCTTCACCGGGGTCCCCGGCTAAGCGCAGCCCCGCGGCGCGCAGCTCGGCGCGTAGCCCCTCGCCGCCCAACACGAACACTGAGCCCGGCGCGTCCGGCGGCCCGGGCAAGCGCTGGCGCAGCAAGCGCGCGGCGCACACCGCGGAACTGAAGACTTGCTCGGCGCGCAGCCCCCCGAAGCCGAGGCGCGCGAAGCGGAGAGCCAGCTCCGGCCGCGCGCGCCGGCTGTTGTTGCTCACGAACAACGCCGCCTTGCCGGCACGCGCCAGCCGCTCCACCAGCTCCGGGGCTCCCGGCACGGCACGCTCGCCGTTCCACAGCACCCCGTCGCAGTCGAATAGGACGCCCTGCGCCCGGCCCAGCACGTCGCGCAGGGCCGCGCCGTGTAGCCGCTCGCAGCGCGCCATGCAGCCAGCTGGCTGCCCACACGCCCGCGCCGCGCCGATTTCTCTCCGCGGGCACGGTGCGCTCTCCCGCAACCTGCTGGTGTCCCGCACCTACCAATCGGCGCGCCGAAAGGGCAGGGGGGCGGGGTCACGACCTGGCCTGCGGCCAATAGAGGCAAAAATCTCGGAAAGGAGGGAGGCCGCGAGCAAATTGAGCTTGAAGAAAAGGGTGGACTCGAGGTTGGATAGGACCAATGAAGGCCTCGCTTGGCCCTTCGCCCCGCCTCCCGGCTCTGCTGGGCCAGTCGCTGCTGAGTTTTAACTCCCATTATCCTCTTATAGGGGTGGGAGCCTGGGAGACTGACGCTCTTTTTGACCAATAAAGAGTTACGAGAAAAAAAACTGTGCGAGAAGCACCGCCCTGCGCCCCTAGCCAATCAGAAGCTTAGGAGAGCTGGTTGCTGAGAGGAAAAGTGATGCTAACGGAGATGTTGTCTCTGGGTCGAATCTCTCTGCCCTCTGAATGGCTGACGCTCAAGGTGTGAGCGAAATCCTGAGAAACCTGTGGGTATGATGATGAGAGAGGCGCATGGTGTCTTCCTGAGTGCTGGGGCCCTTGTCCTACACCAGTGTTCTCCACCCTCGCTGCACTGTAGAGACCCCTGGGGCACTCATTATTTTTAGATATAATATTTACATGCGGTAAGATGTGTACATCGTAAGTGTAAAAGTTTGATGACTTTTGACAAACGGTTTTCAAAATACCAGTGCGTGGTAGGGCCCCAGAGATTCTGCTTTGTTTTGGGTGTAGCCTGGCATTTTTGGGTGTCTTTGTCTATAATTACCAAGGAATCTACTGTGAGACCAGGGTGGAGAGGCACTGGGCTAGAGGCAGCCTTGTCACCAAGCACCCCGGGAGGGAGGGAGCCAGAGCGGCAGTGGCTAGTTGCCCAGGACAGTGCGGGGACCCCGCTGCCTAGGCTCCCTCCTGGGGAGAGATGTGTCACAATCCTGAGGTGGTCTGCAGACCTCTGAGAAGGCTACGAACACCTGTTAGACTTCCAGGAGCACCTGGAGCTCCAGAGCATTCTGGAACCCAGGCTTTAGGCGGAGATACTTTCTGTTCCCCAACGCCCTGGCCTTTCCACAGGTGCATAGGTGGTTCCCATGGCTTGGAATGTTCTTCCTTCTTCTCTTTTTCACCTGGACAGCTCCTGAAAGACGCCCCTTGGATATCACCTCCTCCAGGAAGCTTTCCTTGATCTTCACCCTCCAGACACACACCAACAGTCTGGGTTGGATAGTTTTACCCTAACTGGGGCAGTATGAACTCCCAGTAGTCTTGACACTTGATTCTAACAATCAGTTCTGCCCTCCTGTTCCCAGGGGCAACTTGGGTGTAGGGTTGAGTCGGGGACCTAGCTTAGGGTCTGGCAGGGCAGCCTCAGGGATGGTTTGCAGATAGATCCACCCTTGCTCCTGGGGGAGCAGACTGGGGGACCCGGTATCAAGGGGAACCATCATTTACAGGGTACTTTTCTGTGCAAGGGTAGTGCTTGGCATTTACAGGAGTCTCTTTTAATTACTCTGCAGTAGAAGTTGTTACCCGGCTTCCCGGATAAGGAGACCAGAATACAAAGAACTTAAGTTAATTGCCTGGGATGAGGCCCAGGCCCCGGAAGCAGTCAGACCTGGGTCCTAATCCCAGGTCCCTGCCTCTCTCACTGTGGGACCATGGCAGGTCATGCTCTCAGCTTCGGTGTGCTCACCTGTAAGAGGTCATGGGATTTCCTTCCCAGGGAGAGGATTAAATGGAAATCTTGCGCAGAAAAGCACAGTGTGTAGCCTAGAGCAGGTGCTTAAAAACTTCGGCTGTCATTTCAGACAGGAAGAAGGAAAAGAGGCAGAGATATAGGCAATTTTCTCCCTTTATTTTGAGTACAGAAAATAAAGCTATCTTTTGGGCAGCTGCTCCAGTTTTGTCCAAAATAATTTACCTGCCTTACAAAAAAATATGTTGGCAAGAGAAAAATCAAAGTCCTGTAGGAGCAGGCACACTCTCCTTCCTTCTGGTGGCTCCCCTGGGACCTTGCCGGAGAGTGGGGAGTTGGCTGAGCACCCCAAGCCCAGGTGAACCCAAGAGGAAAAGGACTGGAAATGAACAACTGGCCTGAGTCCTCCTTGCCGTGGGGGCCGACCCAGCGGGCACCAAGGCACTTGGAGGCGAAGGCTGTAGGCAAAGGGATGAGGGCTATGCCCTGGGAGGACAAGGTGGGAGGGAGGGGACACTGAGGGCTGTCAGGGGGGAGCCATCAGCTCAGTTGGTCTCTGAGGCAAGGCTCCTGGGCTGAGGCTGAGGGGGCACAGCTGTGGGAGTGGGGGTCCTGCCTACAGCCTCAG
The DNA here is from genome assembly GCF_022682495.2 of Desmodus rotundus. NCBI lineage: Eukaryota > Metazoa > Chordata > Mammalia > Chiroptera > Phyllostomidae > Desmodus > Desmodus rotundus. The sequence continues at coordinate 194,417,319 of NC_071389.1, read as the reverse complement.
GGGCCCCTCTATCCTCTGTGGCCGCCCCCAGGTCCACCTGCTCAGGCGTGCTCAGAGAGACTGGGCTGGGGGAGGCTGGACCTGGGGAGGTCTGGCTGGGGGAGGCTGGTAAGCGCAGGCTCTGGCGCCGGGCAGGTTGAGGGGCAGTGGGGGGCAATGGGGGTGGCACTGTGGGGGCCCGGAGGTTGCTGCCAACTAGACGGCGGGGCAGAGCTCGGGGAACTACAGGGCTGCCAGAGCCAGGGGGCAGGGGTGGGGCTGGAGATGAGGAGCGGGTGCCGGAGACCTGGGGGGGTGGCATGGTGGGTCGGGCTGGTGCTGGGCGTTTGGCTGTAGAGGAAGGAAAGGGGCAGTAAGGTGTCCATATAGCCTGGGGCAAATCCACCATGCTCGATCCCACCTCAGGACCTTTGCACCTGCTCTTCCTTCTGCCAGGAACACAGTTCCCACAGGTGGTCCTCATCACTCAGGCCTCTCTGCGTTATTTTGCTCGTCTCCCCCACTGGAACGTGAACTACATGTGGCTCCTGTACGTGCAGCACGGGGCTGGGCACGGAGTAGGTGTTCAGCACACTCCTGTCAACTAAATGCTACCTGTTCCCCCTGACACTCGCGTCTCACTCACCTCCTTTCAGAAGCCCACCAGAACTACCCCACCCCAGCTCAGAGATGCTGCCGCACAATTCTGATGCCCAGAGGCAGTGGAAAGGCTGGGCGGGGCCAGGAGGTCTGGACTCTGGCCCCAGCTCTGCCTCCACCCCCTGGGGGATTTGCACAAATCACTTGCCACCTGGGGCCTCATTCTTCTAGTCCTAAAATGGGATGAACCTCCCAGGGCTGAGGTGAGGACCAGCTCAGGTGATGCTGTGACAGTCCTTTGAAGTGTGCTCAAGTGAGCAAACGTCACACTTGCCCGGCATCCAGGAGAGGCGACTAGACGCCCGCCCCCTGTAGGAGGGTTCCTGAGCAACCCGCCAGCTCCTGCTGGCCTGGAGGTGCCTGCGGCCGCTCCATCTACTCCGGGCTCTACTCTGTACACCCGCGTGGAAAACTCTAGAGCCTCCTGGGCTGGGGGGGGCCTCCGAAGGTCCTGGTCACTCAGGCAGACTCTGCACCCGAACCCTCAGCCTTCTCGTCTACCTGGCTTTCAGGCAGCTCGACAGGGAGTGCCCCGAAGGGCCCCCCATCGCCCATTTCCCTTTGAAGACTGTCCTCCCTCTTCACTCCGTGACCTTCGGGCTTCTTGAGGAACTAGACCCCACTGCCCCCCACGCTCGCTCATGAGGGGCGACCCTTACAAGGCAGCTGGAGCCAGGCGGCAGCGTTTGATTCTCTAAACAGCCCTACGAGGCAGGTGCAGGTATTGTCCACAGAGGGGGAAGCTGAGGCAAGCAGGTGAAGTCCACGGCCCTCCGCTGGCCGCCTGAACACATGAGATGGTCTGGACTGCCCACCCCCTCCAACCCGTCCTCCCACAGCCGACTCACTCTTCCGAGCCGTGTCCTCTACTGGGGCGGCTGCCTCTGGGGGGCTCCTGCTGACCTTCGGGGAGGCTGGTCTGGGGGGTGCCTCGAACTCTGTCCTGTGAGGGAAGGAGAGGGTCAGGGTCAAGCTTGGCCACCTCCCAGATGTCTCCTGGAATCTTTGGGAGACTCCCAGCCAACAGGCTGAGTCTGGGTCATCCACCTTGTGATTGGGCCTGGGATCTGTCCCCAGGCTGCCCCCTGCCCCCCAAACACTCTGGCATTGGTTAGGGTTTGCATCCATGGAACCCCTGGCAGCTGTGTGAGGCTGCGACAGTGTCCGTGGTCCCCGGTGGGGCCAGGGTTGGGGGTAGAAAGCAGAGCCTCCCCAGCCCCAGCTCTCAGCCTCCCTGTGGTCTTCACGGGATGTTGCGGCCACTAGAACCAGAGAGTGGACAAGGAACAGAGGGGCCGCCCTGGCCAGCTAGCTGAGCTGGCTAGAGCATCATCCCAGTACACCAAGGTTGTGGGTGTGATCCTCAGTCAGGGCACGTACAAGAGACAACCAATGAGTGCATGAATGAGTGGAACAAAAAATGAATTTCTCTCTCTCTCTCTCTCATCAACAAATTAAAAAAAAAAAAAAAAGGAAGCAGGAGAAGCAGAGGGGGAGGCCTCCTGACTTCCTCCAGGTCTCTGCTCGGGTGGCTCCTTCTCAGAAGGCCTTTCCTGACCCTACGGCTAAAGCTGTGCCCCTCGGCCTGCTCCCCTGCTCTGTCCTCCCTCACAGCATGCACCCCTGTCTGGTGTGGGGTTGACCTATCTTTGCTGCGCTTGTTGACCCCCTCCGCCTGCCCCTGGAGCACAGGCCTGAGGGTGGCACGTGTCTGTCTGGCTTATCTGAGCAAGCCCCTGGGCTGGGCCCCGTGGTCTGTGACAAGCGCGCGACACCTGCGTGGTGTGGAGGCAGCATGGCCCGCACAGCTGTTCTGGATTTCAAGGATCACAGAGATCCTGGAAGGCATTCCCAAACTCCCAAACACCCGGCTCTCTAGCTCCCTCTGTCCTCAGAGCCTGCAATGGTAGGTGCCCAGTAAACAGCCACACAACGGAAGAGGAAACGCATCAGAGGCTGACAGGACTCTGATTACCTCAGAGCCCCCACCCCGCCCGCTCCAAGCTGGGAAACCTGGCACTTGGGGTGAAAATACAATCCTTCTATTTCCTAACATGCTGTTGGAAGCCCTGAGAGATGGTGCCTCGGGCTGGGCATCTTGGGGTCTGGACAGGGGGCCGTTCTTATCCGTGAGACTTTACCTTTCCTTGGTAGCTACTGAGGCCGGGGCAGGGGCTGGGGCCGGGGCAGTGGCTGGGGCAGGCGTGGCCGTGGTCGGAAGTTCCTCTGAGGCCGGCCTGTCGCTGACCTTGTCCTGGGGGGCCAGGGCCGAGAACAGGCCTGACACGTTGAAGTTGATGTCTGCAGACGACAGGGAGCAGGCCTTGCTTTCAGGGTCTGCCAGCCCCCGCTGACCAGGACGGCTCTCCCTCTTCCCTGACACTGTCTGGGCCACATTTCGCCATTCCACTCCCACAGGAGCCTCACAGCAACCCCACGACTTGGGCAGGAGCACCCCCATTTTACAGAGGGGACACTGAGGCTAAAAATGGAGAAGCCATTTCCTCTGGGCCTCGTGGGGAGGGCATGGGGCCACTGAGGACTGAGGCTGGTCTGGAGGACACTGAGTCGGGCACAGGGGCACGGAGGGGCGCCCGTGTGCGCAGGGGCAGGAGCTTCACCTCCGGGGAAGAGGGTGTTTGCGTTCTGAATCAGAGCCTCCACCACGCCCACCACCTGGATGGACGACACCGAGGCTGCATCCAGCTGCGCCTGGTCCCTGGGACAGAAGGGAGTGGACGTGAGTCACCACCGAGCAATGTCTTAGTGGCCCCAAGTCTCCCGGGCCCTGTGCTGGCCGCTGGGAACACAAGGACCAATCAGTCACACCAAGTCCCTGTTCTCAGAAGCTCACAGACACTATGGATGGCAAACACACCGCTCACACACAGAACTTTCCCCCTTCACACATGACAGGCGTCACCCGTGGGTCATGGCGCCTTTCCTCCCAGGTCTGTACCCAGGCAGCCCCTACCAGGTAACTGCACTCAGCGAATGAATGGCATCCTTTTGCCATCCATGGCCAGGGAACAGCAATGACCGCTCACACAGGACAGCTCTTTACCGTTTATAAAGCCTTCTTCCCTTCATTCTCTCACTTAACTCCCAAAGCGAAAGTGCTCAGACTTTGTATGGTTTCTAATTTACGGATGAGGAAGTGGAGGTGGAGAGAGTGACTTCCTCAGGCCCATCGCTAGAAGGCGCAGGAGGGGCTAGAACCAGACCGTGGACTCCCAGCCTTCCAAGCACCCCAGTACCACCATTACCCAGAATGCTATCTCCAAAGCCCTGTGGGGTCCATGATCCCTTTGGGCTGCCCTTCACGGAAGCCCTGAGAACAGGAGCTGCCCAACCTGTTCCAAGGATGAGGAGATCGAGGCCCAGGGGAAAGATAAAGAGCAGACAGTTGGGTTGGGGATTGCCACCTTCCGCTCACCCCTCTTTCTCAGGGGGCCACAGCAGGTTAGGCCCCAGGACAATGGCGATGTTGCTGGGCGTCATCTTGTTCACCTCTTGCTCCTCAGCCAGACGCGCCAGGAACTTCATCAGGTACCTGGGGAGGCGGGAGGCGGACTTGGGCCGAGGGTGGGGCATCGGGCCATGGACATACACCTCAGCATCCCCGAGACGCAAGACTGTCCTATCTCGGGGTTTCCAAAAGGTGGCCGAGACAGCCCACAGGCTGCCTTAAAATTCATAATGGTTAAATCAGCTGACCTACTGAGTGCCACCTGTGCCCTCAGGCTCGGAGCCCAGCTGAGACACTCCCAGCCACAGTACCTTGCACACAGAGGTCAGTTCGCCTGCTCAGGGCCACACAACGGCAGAGGTGGGTGTGAAGCCAGGTGGTGTGGCTTCAAAGGTTCAAAGTATGTAACAAGTTCAACGTCTAGTGTTAAAAAACATGAGAAGTACAGTGCTTGCTTCGGCAGCACGTACACCAAGACTGAAATTTTACAGGAATTAGCACGGCAGCATGGCCCCTGCGTGAGGATGACGTGCACATTCGTGAAGCGTTCCATGTTTAAAACAAAAATAAGAAAAAAATATATGACTAGTCCATCTGCGTTCCGTTTTCAGAAATATTGCTTAGGACAAGGAGGCAGGACGCACACCCAAACCCCAGAGTCCGGCAGGGCCTGGCTTCCAGGAGGCCCAGGGGCCAGCTTGGGGCTCACCTGAGGTTACTGAAGTTCTCCTGGGGCAGACGGCCACACACCTCTTGCAGGGCCTCCAGCCGGGCTCCGGGCTCCTTCAGGCTGGGGACAGGGACAGACCTGGTGAGCCAGCCCAAAGTGGCACCTCTGCAGCCTCCTCTTCCCCAGGACCCTTCACCTCCAACCTCACCTGGCTGCCCTCATCCAATCGTCATAGAGGTCAAAGGTCATTAGGGGCTCCGGCAGCTCCCGCAGATAGGACTTGAGGGCACCTGAGGGGGTGGTGTGAGCTCAGACGCAGCCCAAGCCTCCACCTTTGCCCCAGCACCCATCTCTCTCCATCTGTCAGGAGCCTCCAGCCCTTGTTCACACTAACGTGTCTAGGTCTATCATTCCCGGGCCATGGGCCCTTTAGAGAAATGAAGGCCAGAGATACTGTTTTCAGAAAAGCGTACACACACGTCAGGGAGTTCATCACAAACCCCACTCTGTGGACTCCCGTGTCCCCTCAGCAGAGTATCAGCCTTAAGCCAAACCCGTGGGATCATTTCAGGCAGCGGAGGTGCAGAGATTTGGGGGAGCGGCCCCCCACCCCGGGCTGCTGGGGACAGGCACCTGCCACGGCGTGGGGGTCAGAGCAGAACTCCTGCAGGCTGCGCGGGTCCGAGGCCATCGTCTGCTTGAGGCGCTTCAGCACCGAGGCCCCGGCGGCGAGACGGAAGAGGCCCTGGGGTGCGAGAGGGACCAGGCGGGGTCACGGAGGGGTGTGTGGGACAGGACACCCTGGCCAGAAGGCCCTGTCTCCCTCACGGCTTGGGGCAGGCATCTGGCCCTCACTGGCCCGTGTCCCCACTGGTCTGGCGGGTAGAGTGGACACCAGTGTCCGTGGGTCCTCTCAGCTCGCAAGGCCTTGGATTCAGAGCAAAGGGGGATGTCTGGGAGGGGCTGAGGAGAGTCGTGGGGAGACACGTGGGTGAGGAGTGGGAGGGGCCCCACAGGACCGTGGAGGGGCCTCAGTCTCTGAGGAGTTCCACCTCCTAAGGGTCTGTGCTGGGGCAGGAGCCAATGGACTGGCAATGCTGAGGCACGAGGGGTGGATGAGGGCACCCTGCACCAGTGACTGTCCCTGGCCCCACTGCCACCCTCTCATGTGCCACCATCTACCCCTTGGTCTCCCCTTGTGACATGGAGCCACAGAGTGCTCCCTCCCAGGCTCCCCGGGATAACTAAGTTCTTCAGGGCGCAGGGTTACAGCACAGTGTCTGGCTGGCCCCCCTGGAGTGTCACTGAGAGGGATGGGTATCACTTCAGCAACAGGAGGCCACGCCTCCTCCCAGGACCTGTGCTCTGAGGGTGGGACCCTGGGGCAGTACGGGGGAGGACTGGGATGGGCTGAGGGCCCCAATGCTCCCTTCCCTCCTGCCCCAGAAGGTCCCACCTCCTCCTTCACGCCCTCAGAAAGCAGCATCAGAACGCAGGCCTCGATGGGCAGGGCGATGTCCCGGCCCAGCTCCTGCAGGTGAACTCCCAGCGACACCCCATACACCCTGGAGAAGGGGGCGGCCGTCATCGAGGGGGAGGGGTCTGCAGGGACGAGACAGATCAGCGGCCCAGGGTCCTCCCACCTATGAGCAGCCAGGGGCACCCCCCAGACATCCTCAAGGGACTACTGCTTTGGCCAACGGTACTACCTCCCATCCGGCCACCCAGCCACCCAGCCTCACACCCTGAAATCATCCAAAGCGTCTCTGGAATCTGCCTGCTTCCACTGCTTCCATCCCAGTTCAGGCCACCCTCCCCTCCCTTCTGCGTCCCAACAGGTCTCCTGGCTCCAGTCCTGACACCCTGCCCCTGCCTCCCTCCCTCCACGCAGCAGCCACAGCAGTCTCTGCACTGCAGACCTCATCGACCCTTCCCCGGCTCGGAGCCCATCTGCGGCTCCCCATTGCCTTTCAGGATAGAATGCAAGCTCCTGCACATGCCTAAGCATGTGGGGGCCAGGTATGCGGGCTCGGGGCCCCTCTGTGTCCCCACCTGCTTGGCTGTGGTTCTCCCTCAGCTCAGCCAGGGCGGCGTCCAGGGAGCTCAGAGACTTGCGATGGTAATCGGCCTGAATCTCCATGAGCTGAGGGGACAAGGGGGCACCCCTGGGGAGAGTGAGGGAAGCTGGCCTTCCTCCCTCCCTCCCTCCCTCCATCCGTCTCAGAGAGACCCTCTGGCTCTGGTGTCTAGCCCGGCACGCTGGGGGGCTGCAGACCAGTCTTGGACTCACGTTTATGAAGTAGTTGGCATATGTGTCCTCCTTGGTGGCAAAATGGTACAGGTCGGCCAAATACTCATCCTTAGGGACCGAGGGGGCAGGGCTTGTATCAGTGAGGCTGGGGCCCAGAGAGGTCGTGACTTGCCCAAGTTGTGTGCGAGGGGTCCCAACCTGCTCGCTTCTCTCTGCCAAGGTTTGCACTTGGGGACCACACGCACAGGAAACCCCTTGAACTCCTGAGGGGCTTTTCCAGCTTCTAGTCCTCACCTCCGTGTCCCTATAACCATTCGCTCATTCATTCGTCCACCTTTCATTCACACGCCAAGGCCCTGGCGAACCCGGCTCTGCTGCTTCCTACTTATGTGGCCTTGAGCAGGTCACACCACCTCTGTGCACTTCAGCTTCCTTACCTATGAAATGACAGCTGCCACCTCTGCCACCCCCACTCATCCGGGCAACCCCGAGTGCCTCCTCACCTTGCACTGCTCCACCTTCCTCTTCAGCTCCTCCTCCTCCTCCTTCAGTGTCTCCACCTTGTTGGCTGTGGCTGTGTGGCTGTAACTGCCTGGGCCGCCGCCCCCGCCCTGACCGCTGCCTGAGTTCTTAGCTGCCTGGCTAAGCCTGGGGACGATATCAAGGTAGGGTGGTCACTGTCCCCATTGCATGTCCAAAGTCGGGTGTCCCCTCCATATGCCTGACCACACAGGATTGTGGGATTTACAGACGCAAATCCCAGAGCTCCCCTGCGACCTGGGTCATGAGTGCTTGGGGGCGCCACCTGGTGGTAGGCTTGGAAGTCACAACCATCCAACTGCAGAGTAGAGGGTGGAAGGACTTTTTAGGCTTTGGGGTCACCCCCAGCTGGCATAAGCACGTGCACACACATGCACAGAGGAACCCTCACGTGTACCCTCACACGTGTTCCTAATGACCAGATGTGTGCACAAGCACACACTCTGTGCCCAGTGTCCTCCCAGTGTGGGCAGGGCCTTGAAGCTCTCTGGCCACCTCTGTGGGCTGACCCAGGCATGGACCCCACTCAGATGCTGTGGCTCCCACCTGCTCTTGAGGGTATTCCAATCGGACACCAGCTTCTGCAGGCTTTTCTTGTGCTTGAGGGTGGCTGGCAGCTCCTCCTAGGGGCAGGCATGGGGAAGGAGCAGGTGAGTGGGCTGGGGGGGTGGGAGTTAGGGACCGGGAAGCTGGGGACAGCCGGTAGGGTCACCTCACTCAGCCTGTTGAGAGGCTGCAGGACATCCTTCTCCAAGTTCATCTCAAATTCGGCCAGGATGCGAGCCAGCTGGTTTTGAATGGCACAGCTCATCTCCAGGGCCTTCCTGTGGACACAGCACCATGGGCCCAGCTCCTATAGCCCCTCTCCCCCATCCAGAGAGGCTGGGTGGGGCTTCTTCTCTCCCCATCCCCTCCTGCCCCTTCTATCGCTCCTTCATCCTCGCCGAGCCCAACACCTTCCCAGGCCTGCCTGTCCTCACTGACCTGGACACTGTCCCCAGCCCGGACACTCTCCCCAGCCTGGCCACCCTTCCACTGGGGCTGCCCTCCCTGCCCAGGACCCTCTTCCAGTCCAGATCCCTCCTTGGCCTGTGCAGGGGAAGGCCGAGGCCCCGTCTGTGCTCACCCCATGCTGGAATCAGGGTCCAGCTCCTTGAAGCTCTCGGCCATTGTGGTGGACAGGGCCATGAGGGGAAGCTTCTTCTGCAGGGCAGGGCAGGGTGGGCTGTGAGCACGAGCACGTGCCCTTGCCTGCAGGCCTCCCTCCACCCGCTCACAGTGTGTCCCTTGGGGGCGGGACCCCACCGAGGCACTGGGTGTGGACAGGGGAGGAGGGAACCCAGGAGGGCCACCATCACAGGTGAGAGTGGAAGCAGGACGATGACAAGGCACGGCAGGAGTGACCTTTTCCTGGGACCATGTAAAGAGCTCCTATCCCTCTGCGGCCCCCTTTCCGGCTCCCAGAAGCCACTCGATTGGAGGGGAAGGAATGACCAAATGCCATCACACTTCGGAAAACTTAAGAGCAGAAGGCCCGGAGTTTGCCAGGGTCACACAGTTGGAAGGAAAACGGAAGAGCTGGGACTAGGCCTCCAAGTGGGCCCCCACCCCCGCCCCAGGGCACGTGTGGCTGATACAGCCACCGCGAAGCCTCCACGGCTGCTGCTGCTCCCCCTCTGCCCCGGAGCTCTGGCCACACTGAATTGTTGACCAATTCCAAAACCCATTCTCACCTAGAGTTACAGAGAGCAGCAGCTTTGGTCAGATGGATCAGGGTTCAAATCTCAGTTCTGCCACTGATTAGCTTGCGTGACCCTGAGTGAGTCACTTTACCTCTGCGAGGCTCCATTTCCTCATCCGTACCAGTGCTAAGAAAGGCAGCCTCCTCCTAGCCCTGCTGTCTGCGCTGAGTGAGGCAATGCACTGACACATCTTAGCAACAGTCTAACACTGCATACACCCAGCCCGTTGATTAATACCAGCGAGCATCACTAGAAATCCAGCTCCAAGGCCGCTTCCCTTGAGAAGCCCTCGCAGACTGCCCCAGTTGAGAGGGCCTGCTCCACTCTGATTGGACAGAGAAGTTCAGGTGCAGTCAGAGGCCTGGCCTTGACTCAGGGCACTGGTGCAGAGAGGAGGGTGGGATCAAGAAGAGGAGGATGGGAAAGACACAGGGCCTCATGAGTAGGCCCTCATGGAGCCGGGGGCCTTGCGACAGAGCAGCCTTCACCAGCTTGGGGTCAGAGGTGCAGACTGGAAGGGAGACCCAGTCCCACCCTCATTTCCCATTGCACAGAGGTGTCCTGCCAGGCCCCTTCTTCCCTGGGACCCCTACTCACCACCCGCTTGTCCATATCTGCCCCGCTCTGGCCCTGCAGACAGGCCTGCAGTCGCTTGTGGACATTGTGGGCTGCCCGCTTGGCTGGCTCCAGCCGCTGCTCCACCTGGGAGGGGGCGCGGGGGTTATGGATCCCAGGAGGTTGTTGTTGCCCCTCCCACTGCCCTTTCTCTTCCCCCCTTCTGGGGACCTTGTGGCCAATAGCTTGGGGAATGACTCAGCGGGGGCCCCCAGCTGGTGTCCCAGCCCGGCCCTCAGCTGACAGCCTGCATAGACCTGCCTCGCCACCCACGGCTGGCCCGGGCACGTACCTGCTGGAGGTCCTCACCCAGGAACTCAGCAGTCTCTGGGGTGCTGCAAGGGGGATGGGGTGGGGGGAGAGCCTCTGCTGAACCGGCCCAGGTTAGGAAACCACCCCCAACAGGGTGCCTGGACCCCAGGTGCTTCCAGCACCCCTCCCAGTTGGGGCCCGCCTTGGGTGGCCCGCCTGCCTCATCCCAGTCAGAGCACATTCCATGGGGATGGCAGTAGGATACGTGGCTTTTCCTCCTCCACCCAGGGCTGAGTCCCGAGAGAGAGTGGATGAAACCAAAGGGGAGACTGGGGGGGGGGCACCCCAGGGCCCAGCCTCTCTCTTCTGCTGCCCTGAGGAGGCCTGGGCTGGCCCCAAGAACGGGAAGTGTGCGAGCCAACTCTGGGGCTGTCAGTCACACAGGACACTGGACTGTAGTGGTGGACAGGCCCTGGGCCCCTGCCCAGGGACATGTGGGGACATGGGCCCAGAGCAAGGCAGCCTGACTGCCTAGGTCCACCCACAGAGGCATCTGTCCCAGTGTGAGTGAGACCAGAACCAGGTCTCCCCTGGGCCCAGAGATGGGAAACTCCCAACGCACGGGGAAGAGGAGAGAAGGCAGGCTGGGGGAGCTCCCCAAACTTCCGGCCTCCACTCCACCAGCTCAGGGGCTGGGGGTGGGACCGGGAGGCTGGGGATGTTTCCACCTGAGACTGGGAAAGCAGAAGCAAGACAGAGAAGCAAACCTCTAGACTGGGGGGAGTGGGATGCACAACGGACAGACCGGAACAGGCCCCTCCCACCATGCCAGGACCCAGTCTCCTCTCCTCCCCCAAGGTTTGGGGCCTCGACCGCCCCTCCCCCCAGACAAACAGAGATGGTTAACTGTCCCCATTGCACAGAGGGGACAAGTGAGGCCAGGAAGGAGCATTCACTCTGATGCCCATGGAGGCAGAGAAGGCTCAGCATCCTTGATCCTCCCCGCACCCCACTCCAATCAGGGGTGGCGGGTGCCCCTTCCCCCAAGAGACAGCGCCTTTCCCTCCTGCTTTGGCTGGGAGGCGGGGGTGGCCTTCAGAGGGAAAAGCGGTAGGGCTCTGGTTAGTCAGAGGGTGGCTGTCCAGCTGTCTCCAGCCTCCCCCGCTCCTCCACCTTCCCTCGGGTCGTGCGGGGGTGAGCGTGGGGCTGGCAGGAACGGAGTGGACACTCACCGTCCCAAGCTGCCCGTGTGGGCCAGCTGCCGCATGCGATGCAGCTGCCTCTTCATCATCTTGGGAGTGAGCTGGCAGCTGCGGGGTCACGGCGGGGGTCGAGGGCCGGCAGCCCCCAGCCCAGCCAGCCTTTGCCCGCTGCGCTCTCGCTGGGGCTAGGTGGGCGGCGCTCTCCGCTTCCTGGGCCAGCGCGCTCCCGCTCGCGCTCGCTCCCGCCGCCCCGCTCGCGGCTCCGCCTCCGGCCCCCAGGTCACTCCTCTCTCCAAGTTTGGGTTCTCGCTCTCCCCGTCGTCCGGGCTCCCCTCGGCCCTGGCCAGCCCGGAGAGTGTAGGTCCTCCGGCTGCCCGGCAGTCCACAGGTGGTGCGCGCGGCTCCTCCCCCGCCGCCTCGCCCAGTCGCGGTGGCGGGAAGCAGGTAAGCCCGCTCCTGCCTCCGCGCCTGCCCCAAGTTCCTGCCCCACCCACCGGCCTGCCCGACCCGGGTATAAATAACCTTTGCAACCCTCTCAAAGGGGAAAGAAGGCTCCTTGCTTAAGAGCCCGAGGCCAAGGACAGGCCTTCCTGATCCGTCCTGGCGCATCTAGGTCTGCCAAAGGATGTTGCCTTGGACAACCCCCTTGGCCTGCTCCCTGCCGTGTGCCCTTGGACAACTCCCTGGCACTCTGGACTTGTCTCTAATGGCCTGATGGGCCAACCGTCCAGGCCCTGTCTGACCCAAAGAGTAGACGAGAGCTCCTGCTCCCATCACCCCTTGGAAGGGGGTGTCCGCTGCCCTCAGCGGCAGCGAACACTCCCAGAGCAGTTCCCCGACAGCCTGCTCGCCCCCAGCCCCAGCCCCGGCAATTTTCTTCCATCTGTGAAGCCCCTTCTCCCGGTAAACCTCCTCAGTCCCTGCACTTGCTTCTTGTAAGTCAGTGATGTGGGTGCTGCTCCGTCCCTCCAGACTCAGTAGTAGTTACCTCTCTGATTCTCCACACAAAACAGAGCTGTGCATACAGCAAGTGCTGCATAACTGCTAGTTAACACACGATGATAGCCTTTGGGAAATAGTAGGCTCTCCGTGCTCTGAGCACCTGCACCCCTTAGGCACCAGGAGCACAGAGCATTGGGGAAGAGGGAGGGGCCTAGGGTAGGGTCCTGCTAAAGGTACTGGGGGCCTCGCCTGCAACCCAGGCCTGTGCCCTGATGAGGAATCCAACAGGAGACCCTTTGACTCGCAGGTGGGCACTCAATCCACTGAGCCACACCAGCCAGGGCAGGCACCACACTTTGATTTGCTGGAGTTCCAGTTCGGTTTGAGCACCTACTTGTGTGGGTGGGCAGACTGGGCACTTCTCTGGGGCAGGACCTCGGCCTCAGACACGTCAGTGTTCCAGTGCCCAGGACAGGGCCTGGCTCACAGTGGGCACTCGCTGGACTGTTCCCCACAGGGAGAGCCAGGCAGGCCCCGGAGGGGTGGGGAGGGGTAGAGAACGATACTCCCAGCTGCCTGAACCGGAGGCTCGCCCCTGGGTGGAAGCCTGGCCAGAAGCTGGGAGGCTGCTGGATCAAAGGCTCAGGCCAGGATGAGGCACGGTTCTCTTGCCCACTGCCCTTCCCCCAGCTGGAAGGCTCCTGGAGGGGATTCTAGAAAGGGCGCAGGGCTTGAGGGATGCCTCCATGGAGGGAGACATCAGAGTCCAGGGTAGACCTGGCTTCTTAAAATGTGGGGCTGGATGGCAGTGCCTGTGTTCTAGTCCTGTGCTCTCCACTCTCCTCACCGGCCAGAACCCAGAAGTTTGCGGTTGCTCAGTTTCCCCCGTCCCTGCCATGGGGACAACCTACTATGTGCAGAATTAGGGAACTGGAGACCCCCAAGCCAGCAGCTGGATACCAGGTTGCCACCGTCCTGCCATCTGGGAAATCTATAGGCTACATGGTGCTCCCACCCTGGTTCGGCCCACCCTGCGGCCCAGACAACACTGGGTCTGGGCTTGTCCGCTTTCCCAGCTGTCCTGAAGGTCCCCGAGGGTAAGGCTGCTATTGAGTACTTCTGTTCCTCCTAGATTTGCCCAGGCCTGAGCCCCGGCTCCCGCCGGGGGAGGCGTCAGTCCATGTAGGCTGTAGCTACGGCCACGGGGGAAACACCCTGAGCCATATAGTCAGGCCACTAGGGCGCCAGGCTTCCCTGCAGTCGAACTCAGGCCTCTGCAGGAAAGGCGCCTGGCTCCTCTGACCGACCTGGGTGAAGCTGCTGTGCCTTTTGCGTAGGTGAGGGGTCCATGTGAGGGTGCATTTCAGCTCGAGCACACTTGGATGTTGAATCCTGAAGGGTGGGAAGCCCCAAAGGTTGGATCCTGGGACTTTTGCACTCACAAGTGTCAATCGGTGGGCATTTGGATTGTGGTTTTAGAACCGCGAGTGCAGAAGTCACCAGCCAACCCTGCTTCCAGTCACAAGGCCGTTCCCACTGCACTGCAGGGGCGTCGCTGACCTTGCTGGGGGCCCTCTTTGGGGGGTCTGGGTCCCACGTGGCTCATGCTGAAGCCTCCGGGGCCTGGCAACAGGAGGTCACAGGAGCTCCAAACACAGCTGACCTGAAACGCCAGTGAGGACCGATGGGCACCTGTTCCCAACCAGGAAGACAGCAAGAGCAGGGCTACAGGGTGTGGGTGACGCCAGCCAGCTGGGCTCCGCCCCTCACTAGCTGGGTGACCTTGGGTGAGGCATTTGACCTCTCTGGGCCTCTGTCCTCTTCAGTAAAGTGGGACTAATAGTAACAGTATCTACCTGTGGTGAGGATCGAAGAAGTTGGCAGGTAAAATGCTTGGAACAGCACCTGGCCCTGTCTCTCATTCATCCCGCAAAGGCAAGAGCACTAAGGCCCTTTCCCCTCACCCGGTCCCTGCCTCGCTGCCCCGGAACTTGTGCTGCTGCCTCGGGACAGTGGCCCTTAGCATCGGGCACTTTATCAAGCACGTCCTCCAGTCAGTTGGTGCCGTTGTCCCTATTTAACAGGTGGCAGACCAAGGCAGAGTTAGAAAGCAGGTCTGAGACCACATCTCCGGCTGCTGCGCGCACTCCCCTGCTGTGCCAGAGGGCCTGCCCGGACCTTCATCCCCGCGCGGCTGCTTTCAGGGGCCTGGAGGCCTGGTCCAGGCCGTCTGAGGAAACCTGGGACAGGCTGCAAAGTGGCTGCTGGGGAGGTTGGGGCAGGATGTGGGCAGGGAGGCCGGTGGCTGGGCGGTGAGGCGGTGGTGGCAGGGTCAGCTGTGAGGCTGCAGGACTGAGCAAAAGTGTCCCTTTTTAGACCCTTTTGACACATTGCTTGTTTGTGGTCTGCTGGTGCCGCCCCGAGTGGAGGCTTCCACCCACCCAGAGCAGCGAGGCCTGTGGTGTGATTTCTGGGGCTCTGAAGGCTTCCTTGCCTCCTCCTCAAAAGTCCTTCCCAGAAGACCCTGGGGCAGGCCTGAGGCACAACCGCGATGGCCCTAGAGAGCCTGTACCCTCAGCACCAGCTGCATTGCAGGGCAGCTGTCAGGGCTGAGCGTGTGTGCGCATGCCCACGTGTAGGCTTGGGAAGCTGGTGGCAATTGTTTGGGCCCTAAAATGGGGACGATACCAACATTACGGGAGGATGTGCTAAAGATATGACAGAAAGTGGCCTTTATATTTAATGCACTCCGTGAGCCTCAGGTTCCACTTCCACGGGGCAGTTACCAGGATTCAGGGAGGCTGCACGCAGCAGCTCTAGCGCACTGCCAGGCCTAGGGCTGGCCCAGTCACCTGCCTGGCTGTGCCTGTGCCCTGGCCAGGAGGCCCGCAGAGGCTGGGGGCAGGGGCATCAGGAGGACAGCAGGACGGGCTCCCCAGGTGAGCAGCGGCCCATTTCTCTCGGCTTGTCGTGAACAGATGAGCAGTGTGCTGTGGTTGCTAAAAAAAAGCTGCCGCCTGTAGCCACACAAATAGTAAGTGGAAGTGTGGCTTCAAGGTCTGGGAAGTCCCGTGCTCCTGGGGTGGCAGTTGGGGGTCACCCCTCAAAGGGCAGAGCACACCCCCTCCCCGGGGCCCCGTTCCTGCCCGTGGTCTCCTGCACTGGGCTCTGGACCTCTGAGCTGACACAGTTTGGGGACTGACTCCTGTGGGAGAAGCCAAGGGCCCCTCCTCTGACCAGAACCCCCCCCCCCCCCCGCAGCCCCTCACAGATTCAGGCCTCACTGGGCACCTAACGCCCCTCCCTCCCAGCTGTCAGCATGTCATCGTGCTGAGCTTCTGGCTCACAGGCTCCACGCGGAGCTGTGAGCTGAGGACAGGGCTGTGCCTGGCCCAGGGGCTGCCCCAGAAGCACCTGCAGGATGGACAGTTGGATGGACAGACCAGGAATGAGGGAGGGAGGGAGGTCTGAAAGGCGGAGGGGGCCTCCCTGTCTCTGTAACATCTGGTCACCCCATGTTGGCACCCTGGGGGACCCTTTGCCCAGTCTTCAGAGGGTCCTTACAGCTCACAGGATCCTCTCTCCTTTTCAAGCAATGAACCTAAAGGCCAGAGCTGGAAGGACCTTGCTCAAAGCTACACAGCAAGTCAGAAACCACACCGGAAGTAGTCTGGCTCCCAGCAGGCAGTCACAGCCCCCCACCCCAGCCAGCAGCCCTGTGTCGCCCCCCCCCCCCCCCCGCCCCGCTCCGGAGACTGCGCTCTACATGGTGCTGCTGGGACCCTAGGGCGACCTTGCAGGGAATGTGGTTGTTTTACTTAGAAGGAAGAACCTTCTAACTACACTCTTGAGACATCACAAGTGTTTGGGTCTGCCTGGGGGGGAGGGGAACAGGAGCTGGGAGGACAGTGTCCAGGGGTCCAGCAGGCGAAGGTGCCACTCCTGTCCCCTTGGCAGCATGGCAGGTGTGGAGAGGCCCTCCCTGTGCCCTCCAGTGCTGTTGGGCACAGAGAAATGCCCCTCGTTTGCCGAATGGAAGCTGGGGAGTTGGAGGTGCTGGGCTCTGGGAATCCCCCTGGGCTGGGCTGTTCTCCAGCATGTCTCAGCAGTGTCTAAGGGAAGGGATTTGGTGGCGAAGTTCAGGCTGGGGAATGAGAGACTAGCTTCTTAAATGCAGGACTTCCCACTGTCTTCTAGGGAGCAGACACAGCTGTGGCCTGGAGGGCGGGCTCCACACCGTGGGGTGGGGCGATTCCCTGTGCTAACTCCCCTTTGCTCAGCTCAGCACTGGTTGGCTCTCTCAGCTGGAGCCCCTAAATCACTCCCTGGGCCTGGACCCCAGCCTCCCAGTGAAAACCCTGGTAACACCAGGGGGAAGCGTGCTGCAGCTGGGGGGTGCAGGGGCCCCAGTGCAGGGTCCTCAGGCCTCTCCAGAAACAAGCTGCAGTGGGCACCCTGCTTCCTAGAAGTAGCCTCTGGGGAAAGGGAGAAGCTGAGGCGCGGGCCCCGGGGCGGCGCTGCCTCACAGTTGTGTTTTGACGGCTGAGTGCAGCAGGAGGAAGTTGTGAGCAGCCTGGGGTCCAGGCGGCCCTGAGCTAGCCCCTGCTCAACTCCAGCTGGGACGGCTCTGGGCCCGCCACAGCCCAGAGCCCTCTTTGGTGACTCAGCACCGGCCACAGGCCCCCAAGAGGGGCCTCTTCCTGTGCAGGGCTCAGAGGGGGTGGAGAGGAACCATGCCTGATCTCCAGAGACTGAGGCAGAGCGGTCTGCAGGGCAGCCCGGCACCTCCCACTCCTGGACACCTCCCGTCTCCCTATACCTCAGCAGGGCCAGAGAGCCGCTGGTCCAGGAAAAGGACGTTTTATTTCCATAAATACTCCTGCTCACACTCGCACACTGACCCCACGTCTGCCCACGGAGACGAGACGCCCACAGGAGGCCCAGAGGAGGCCAATGAATGGAGGAGACACTGAGGTGGCCGGTGCAGGCCCTCCCTCGGCCAGACGCCCGCAGCACCGCCTCTGGCATTGCCCTCAGGCCAGCAGTCACTGAGCCTCTGCGGCTCCTCAGGAGGCCTGAGAGCAAAGGGGCCAGACAGGGAGAGGGAGACCCCCAGAGGACAGATGGGGCTCCCCCAACTGGGCCCCCTGAGACGGCGACCCCAGGGCCGACCAGAAGGAAAAGCTGAGAGTCAAACCACACACCAAGAGTGCAAACAGCTGGGGGTGCAGGCACCACCCCCACAGTCACCCGGTTCCTGCAGAGGAGGCCTGAGCTGGTCCCTGGCTCCAGCATGGCCCCAAGTTATGGCTGGGCCTTCCCATAAGGCATAAGGACAGGCGGGGATGACCCCACCTCAGGCTGGGGTCAGGGATGGGCCTGAGGTCCTGGCCCTCGCCCGGCAGCCATGCTTCCTCCAGTGACCCCAAGTCCTTCCAGGGCCACTTGGCCCTTCCCGGCTCCAACCCCCACCTGCGGTGAAGTCCCCAGTAGTGCAAACCCAGGCCCAGCCTCCCGCTGGGTTTGGCTCAGCAGGGGCGGGGTTAAGGAAGGAAGGGGCCACAGGGGAGAGGGGAGAAGCACCAGGCACAGGGGTTATGGCCGTGGGGACAAAGGGTGTCCTGAGCCACCACTGCCCCCTACCCAGGCTAGCCAGTGGCCAGCCCTGTTGTCCCCTCCTCTCCCCTCCCCTCCCTGTTCTAGAGGCTCCCCCAGGTCTCAGGTGGGGGGAACTGGTCCACATCCCCCATCTCGTTGTAGGTCTGGTCGCCCATGGTGAAGAGGAGCTTGTAGCGGAGGCGAACCTTCTCCTGGGGCAGAAATGGTGAAATCAGAGAGTCAGCGGCAGAGAGGGGGCTGCCCCCACCCGCAGCAGGGCCCCGGCACAGCTGGGCCCTCACCTTCTGGGGGTTGGCGAGGAGCAGGACCTGGGTGATAGCCGAGGGGTGCACGATGGGGTTGAAGGCAGGCAGCTCGGTGCCCGAGGGCGGCTGCAGCTTCACTTTCATGACCTGCAGCCAGGACAGCGGGGCGGCTAGCCCTGGCTCCTCCCCCTCCCCACCGGCCCACCCGCCAGCTCCTCTTCTGGGGGTGCTGGGGCCCTGTCCTTCTACTCCATGTCCCCTCGGAAAAGAGAGAGACCCCGTTCCCAGCTGGCCCCCCATCCAGCCCTGAGTCACCCTGCCTTGAGAGGAGGGCGGCATGACCATGTCACCTTGGGGACAGCTGACTGGAACACGATGTTGCGGATGGGCTGGGGGGCGGTGCTCAGCATGGAGACCACCACCACCAGCACGTCGGAGCGCCCAGGCAGTGGGTCTCGGGCAAAGTGGAAGAGAACCCGGAAGCCATGCTGGTCGTACACAGTCACGGGCAAGATGCTGCCTGGCAGGGGAGAAGGCGGGGTGATGGGGGACACTGGACTCGACCCGGCACACCTGACCAGCTCTCACACCTGGCTCACATCAAGGGTTCACTGCTTGGCCGAGAACATGAGAACCGACCCACAAACTTAGGACCAGGCCTCGACCCTCGGCAGCAGTGCAGCCAGGGGTGCCTGCCGGCTGGCACCCAGGTGGGACAGGTGGACTTGTAGTGTGGTGGCAGAGGGGAGACGGGAACTCAGCACCACGTGGGCCTCTGCCGATGCCATACATGTGGCTGCTTCCTGGCATGCTGGAGTGAAGGACTATGGGAGCGCTGGGGCCCCGCTCTCACAGGGGGACCCTGGCCCGTCACTCCGCTTCTCAGGGCCCGCCTTACTGGTAAGATGGGGGCGTGATGACCTATGCCACCCAGGCACAGAGGGCTGGCGCCCGCCTGTGCTCACAGTGAGCCCCCAGCTGGAAGAGGCTGAGAGGACTGGCCCATTAGCGCAGGGCCTGGCGCCGCTGGAGCCCCCACTGCTCCTGGGCGAGAGAAGCCCAGGCCCATGCCTGGATCCTTCTCCTGGTTTGGCTTTGTGACCTCCAGGAGGCGCCGAACCTCGGTGCCCTGGCCCTGCCTTCCCAGAGAGGAGAGGCCGGGGGCCACCTATCAGAAGTCCTCTTACTTGTGTGACCAGGAGTGTGCCTGCAGTTTTGCAGCCACTTGGGGTCAGATGAGGAGGCTGAGTGCTGGGGAAGGGTCTTGTCCAGAGCTCCCCACTGCATCAGGCAATAGCTGGGGCTGGGAAGAAAGCCCCCCTTTCCCACCTGCTCCCCCAGAAACAGCTCCCAGGGGACGATGAGGTGGGAGGTGCTGCAGGGCAGTGGGCTGGCCCGCCCCACTCACTAGGTTTGATGGACTCCAGGGGCACAGTGATGCTGGCCAGCGAGAGCTCAGGCTGCTGCGGGGGCCCGGAGGGCTCGGGGGACCCGGTGTGGAGGCTGGCGGCACGGGAGCTGGGCGAACTGCAGCTGCTTTTATTCTGCAGGTCCCGGAGTGTGAGCCGGGGGGCTGGCTGCTGCTTCTCCCTTATTGGGGGACAATGTGTTGACAGGTGACTCCTCAGTGGCCAAGACATCAGCGGCACAGGGAAGGTTGGGCTTCCTGACTATCCCCGACACCTCCCTGTCTCCCTGGGCCTGGTTTCCTCACCTTGACACGGGCAGCTCTCTGTGTCCCTCCCCCTCCCCCGCCCATTTGGGCTCATTGTCCTCCTCACGGCGGGCCTGCCGTCTTTCTCCGGTGCCAGGACACCTGGGAGCAGGGCATAGGTCCCCTGCCTCTCACACAGCCTATGCTCTGTGGGGTGGGCCCTGGGGATAGGGAGGGCTCCCCCCACACTGCCCGGGTATGCCCTCACCACCGCACTTGTTGGGACTCCGGAGGCAGCGACCACTGCAGCAGGGTCTTTCCCAGCAGGTCCAGGTCATCCAGACCACTGCTCACTGGCAGGGGCGTCTTCACGGGGGACCAGCTGTCTGTGCAGGGTGCCGGGGCGGGGGCCGAGAGCTCAGCGCCATCAGATGACTGTTGGGCATACAAAGGGTGCGGGGCGGGGGGGTGTTGACGAGAGGCTGAAAAGATGTCCTCTGTCCTGTGCTGCCAAGGAGACCCCCTCTCCTCCCTGCAGCTGACACCTGGGGACAAGCAGCAGGGGTGGGGACCACATTCCTGCCAGGCCTGACTCCTCTCACTCCGGGGCCATTAGTGGGTTGGGCCGGGTCTGGGATTCTGCTCTAGAAACCGTCACTTTCCAGGGTGCTCGAAGTCACCCTTAGGAGAAAAGGAATAATAAAGAAGCCCCAACTCAACCCAAGGGAGGCCCAAGGCTGAGACTGCAGGGAGGTGTGCCTGGAGGTGAGAGGACCTCTTGCCTTTCTCCGCAGCTGGACGGGTGCCTTGGCCCCCAGGCCACCCCCTGCCCCAGGCCCTGCCGGCTCATCTCTCCTCTCACTTCCCCTCAGGCTGCCCGTCCCAACTGCCCTGACACCAGGAAGGGCCAGGCTGGTTTCTGGCCCCTCCTACCTGGAAGCTGTTCCATCCAGCACCGTCCCAGCTTGGGTCTGGAGGGGGTGTGGGGTCACTGAGGCCTGCGGGGAACAAGACAGAGGTAAAGGGGCTGGGTCCTGGGGCAGAGGTGAGAGAACTGGGGAAGAGAGCCCTTCCTCTGAGGGGCTCAGCTCAAAGGGGACCCCCCACCCCATTTTAGCACTTACAGAGGGAACCAGCCAGAGCAGAAGTAGAAAGCAAAAACCCTGACAGCCCATTCTCCAGGCCCACACTTGCTTCCTCTATTGCTGCTCAGAAGCCAACTCAACTACAGATGTTAGGACTTTCCTCTTTGTTCATCAGCGGGCAGCTGCTGGTGGGAGGCGGTGTGTGTGCAGGCGTGGGAGACGTCACGTGAAGTTCCTGACCTCACAGGTCTGGGTGGGTAGGGGTCGGCATCCTGCCCACCAGTGGCCGACCGGAGGGCTGTCCTCTGAGCACCAGAAGGGTGCCATGTGCAGTGAACGGGGCCCTGGGCCCAGGCCTGCCCCAGGGTCGGAGCAGCCACGGGCAAGGTGCTGGCTGGGCCGTAGGGGCCCCACATGCACCATGCAGGGTGGACTGGGACAGACTGGGAAGGCCCCATCCACCCTGGCATGTGCCAGCAAGGCTGGCTGAGCGATGCCAGAGAGAGATGTGGACCTCTGGAAGGCTGCTGATTGGTAGAAGGCAGTAGGTCACCAAGCAGTCTGACCTCTGCCTTCCCTGAAGCACATCCCAGCCAAGTTCACCCCAGATTTTACCCAGAGAAGACAAGTTATCCTGTTTTAGCAAACCCTGAATAAGTGAGGCCAAGCCTGAAGTGCTATGTGACCGGCAAAGGCAAGACGCAGGAGGCGGTGACCATCCCTCTGGACAGACCACTCTGCCACCAGGGACACAGGTGGTAACTGAGAATGCTCCTTCTAGTGTCAGACACTTTGGACCTGGGTCTCACTTAATCCTCAAAACAACTGGAAGAGGGGTGCTCATGTATCTTTTAGAGATGAGAAAGGAGGTGCTCAGAGGGGTTAAGTAACCTGCCCAAGGTCACAGAGCTGGGAAGTGGCAGTCAGGACTTGGACAGAGCATGGCCTAATTGTGGGAGTTTAAACACCGCTCTGTCACTTAGCTGTGTGACCAACCCCCCCCAATGGTGACAACCTCCTGGTGCCCCATTTATAAAATGAAGACGACACCAGCACCCACATCAGAGGACGTCATAATAAATCAGACAGATCCGCTGCAGTGCCCCAACAGTGCCTCACACCCTCTCTGAAAGACAGGAAGTCCTCACTGCTGCCCCTGCCCTGCCCCTACCCCTCAGCCTTCCTGCCACAGGGAACCAGTTAGGAAAAGCCCCTTGTGGCCCCAGGGCCTCCTCCACCCCCTGGAGCTGGGGGTGCTGCCCCAGCACTTCTGGTTCCTGTTCCCACATTTTCTTTGCCTTTGAGAAGAAACCAGAGGAAGCTGGAGGCTCGTGCCTCCTCTGAAGCAACAGTGGGACAGGAAGTGCACGGCACACCTCGCTTCTCAGGAGGAGGTGGCTCTGCCACCACCACCCACGGGCCGGGCCACACACAAGGAACGCCCAATGCTGGCCCTGTGGGGGAAGGCGAGCCAGCGCTGTCTTGGCACTGGGGCCCTTCACCTCTCTGTAAACCAGGGGCAGGGCCTCTTCCCCGAACCTCCCCCGCCCCCCAGTGAGGATGGGCAGGTGGGTAGGACTCAGAAGTGGCCCTGTGGAAGGAGCCTCCTAGGAGGGGTGCCGGCTGGGGGACCCAGGGACCCACCCACGGAGGAACTGAACCTGGTCTGCCATCCCCGCCCCCCTCACTCCAAGCCCCCTCTCCTTCCCGGCTGGGGAGTGGAGCCGGAGCCGCAGACTGGCTCAGGGTGAGGCCTCAGAATCACAGCGCCCCGCAGAAACCCTGGTGCCCTTTTCTGGCAAGCTGCCAGCCTTCCCAGCCTTGTCCTCGGGTCTGTAAATCGGGGCTGTTGGCAGCCCCCAGTGCATGGGATGGGTGGAGGCGGGAGGTCTGAGATAAACCCCTTAAACTCCGGGACCCCAGCACTCCATCGCTCCTGCTGGTCCCTGGGTTTGGTGTTCACTTCGGAACCAGCTCAGGAGAACACGGCCCGACTCTTGGCTTCCAAGTTAGTTCCCAACACACCCTTCGAGATTCCTTTGACAGAGCCCGACCACGTCTCTATTTTTACATCTTCAGGGTACTATGAGGGGGCTACTATTGCACTCTCCTGCTAAGCTCTAAAAGCTGGAAACCCCAAACTGCCTGGCTGGCTGGGCACCTTCTGCTTCTCCCTGGCAGGGAGCCCGGTTCCCTGTCAGGCTCTGGAGCCCTGAGCCCACCGGGCAGTGACACAGGCTTGGTTCACGGAGTGAGGTGTGCTCTGGTGCAAGCTGCCCTGGAGCTTCTGGGCCTGCGCTCTCCCTTCGCTCTCTCTCTTCCTTTTGGTAGGTGGGTACTCGGGCTGAACTGTTGCCTGGGCAGCACTCAGGTCCAGGCTCTAACCTGCTGCAGGGGAACCTCTCTCTCTCTGCGTCTTCCCCCGGAGCCTGGGTGTTGCTGGCTTACCGGGTTCCAGGCTGGCCAGGCTCACCCTTTGACTGTCTGACCTTGCCCAGGTTTCTTGATTTCCTTGATCCTCAGCTTCCTCAGCAGTCAGCCTGGCCTCAAGCCCATCTCCTGTGCTCCTGAGCACTCAAGGAGGGAGGAGCAACACGCTGACCCACCAGGCTCTGCAGGCAGCAGCATCGCCCCCACCTGCAGTTGAGCCACCCTCCTCTGGGCCTGGCCCTGTGCTCACCCAAAGACATGAGCTCATCATCAAGCAGGGAGATGGAGGCGTTGGGCTGCTCGGAGCTGGCCTGGTCCCCAGGGCAGGAGGGCCTGGCTGGGGAGGCTGTGCCCACGGGCGGGAGATCCAGGCCTGAGAGGTCCAACAGGGCCGAGGTGCTGCCTGGGGTGGGAAAGGAGAGTCAGGCAAGGCCTGGGGGGAGGACAGTCAGGTCCTTGGGGTCCCTGGAAGTTGAGGGGTGGCAAACTGACCCCCAAGCCCTCATAACTCTTCTGCTTCCCCCTCCCTGGCCATCCAGTCCTTACCCCTAGATCTGCCCACCAAGCCCTTTCTTTAGCACACGCTACCCCTTCTGCCTGGACTGGATTTCCTACCTCTGTCTACTGCCTCCCATCCTCTGAGGCCCTGCTTAAACCCTGCTACTTCTGTGTTGTGCCCCACCCCCACCCCTCCCCAAAAGGCCAATTCTAACCGCTCCTGTGGTTCCCCAAGCTGTCATTTTGCCCTTATTGAAACTGAGCCGGGCTTACATGTCAAACCCTCCCTACCACCTCCTGACAGTTACACTAAGCCTCGGGGGCTAAAACAGGTCCTGATTTGTCGAATGAAAGAAAGGCCTCCCTTCTTCTGCCGGTCCTCAGCTCCCTCCCTCTGTCCCAATCCAGACTTCCGCCCCCCACAGCTGCAGGCTTGGCACAGACTCTCTCCCTGGGGGCCTTCCCCATCTTACTCTTAAGGTCTCCCTGGTGGTCACAGCTATCAGCTCTGGGACCATCACACCAGCCTGGGTTCCCTTCATCCTGGGGTGCCCCTCCCCAGCTGTCCTGCCACCTCCTCACCAGGGATGGAACCGGCAGCGGCTTCTCCATTGACCTCCTCGCCCCGCACCAGCTGTTTGTACAGGTTGATCACCTGGGTGAGGTTGTCGTTGGCCTGCAGGATCTCCGCTGCAATGGGCAGGGGGAGAGGGGCTAGAGTGAAGGAATGTGGGGGCCTCTGGAAGGAGATGAGCACCCCACATCCATCCCAGTGCTCGTGAGGGGGCGGGACAGCAGGTGTCCCATCTTGTCTACTCAGACAGAGGCCCCCGTTCCCCCTTGTCCACTGCTTCCTCCACACTGCCCTGGGCCAGCCCCTGAACACAGGGCACACTCCCCGCTCTGGCCTCCACACAGCTCTGAGGTCTAGATAACCTCAATTCTCGGTGTGGCTTCACCCCTTCCTGCCTTCAGGTCTTTACCCAAAGTCCCCTTGGAGAGGGTTTCCTCAATCCTGCCCCCGCACTATGCAGTGCCCTCCCCGCCTGCTCTTCCATGTCACTTGGCATCGCCTGGCAAACGGCCACTGCTCATGTCCTGGGTTTATGGTCTGTCTCCTCTCATTAGGCCACCAGCTCCGTGAGGTTATGGCTTTGGTTGATTTTGACCATTGCCACATCCCCGAGGGCCTAGGAACGTGTCTGGCACACACTCGGCCCTTGTCAGTACCACCTCCTGGGGAGCCAAGGCTCGGAGGGACCTGGACAGCGAGCCTCCTGGGTGGAGCCCCTGGCCCACAGGAGGTGCTCAGGGAGCTCCTGCTGAACGAGGGGCTCAGATGTCACCCAGACTGCTGTCCAAGAGGCCCTGCTGACGTGGGAGCAGAGAACAGGACCGGAACCTGATCTGTGGCCCTTGCAGGTGCCGCAGGCCCAGCTCTGGAACTGCGCAGGCCTGTGGGATTCGCTCCGAGTCTGCAGCCCTGACCAGGGAGGCAGTGTCTGCAGGGAGAGCCCTGATCCACTGTGGTTCTGCCACTGCTCTGCTCCGTGATCCGGACCAGTCACCCCCCTCCCTTAGCCCCAGCTGTGAAATGAAACATATCCCCTCCTGTGTAGCTTGTGGGCAGTAAACGAGGTGTCTGTGAAGCGCTTTGCCCTGAGGATCCCTCAATCACTTCTGCCCCTGCTCTGGGCTTCCTTCTTCCTCACCTGAGAGAAACCAAGGTCAGCGCTGGAGAAAGGGGCCCCCTGGTGGTGGCTCCTTCCAACTGCAGGTACTCCACAGGGCAGGGGGTGGGGGGGGGTGGGGGGGGGAAGGAGGTGGAGGGGTGGGCCAGCTCTGCTCACCTAAGGCCTCATCGTTGTCCTCTGTGTCACTGGCCAGTCGGAAGAGTGTGGGCCGCATCCGCTCACAGCGCTGGTACAGTTCCTGGGGGCAGCAGGATGGGGAGGTCAGGGCCGGCAGGGGCCCCGGGATGGCCTGGGGCAGGGTGGAGACAGGCGCACCTTCATCAGGTCCTCACTGCTGCAGGCCGAGGCGCCGCCCTGGCTGTGGCTCATCACCATCTCGGTCAGCAGTTTCACGTTGTTGTTCACTTCCTCAATGGCGCTCACCCGCTTCGAGATCTTCTCCATTCGCTTCTGGTCCTGGGGAGGCATCAGCAAATGGCCCAGAGAGCTGCTGTCGGACCCAGCCGAGCCGGGCACCTCCCACACCACGCTGTGGGTGGTGTCTGCCGGTGGGGTGCTAGGGCAGACACTGCCAACAGCCCCTCGTGCCCCGGATAGGACGGTCTGGTCCAAGAAGCCCTGGGCCAGCCCTGCTCACATCCTGTTGTCCTGCCAACAGCCCCTAAGAATTCCCTGGGCCCTCAGCCAGACTCTCCGGAAATGGCCAGGCTGTCATCCACACCTGCCAGGGGGTTCTGGAGGACCTGGCCTGGGCCTCCACCTGTGGTTCTCCATGAGCCTTGCCTTCCTCGCGTTTGCCCCTTGAAAGGAGGTTCCTGCACTTGAGAGTGAAAGGCCTCAGTGGTCACCAAGTGCCATCTGCAAACCAGTGCAGTCACCCCTCTCGGCGTCTGTTAACGCCTGGCAAACGGTGGGGCCTCGAGAGGCCACTGCGGCAGTGCCCCTGGGACCCAGGCCAACCCTTCCTCACACGCAGGCTCCCCCCTTGCACAGGGGAGGGTGGGCTTGTGCTGTGCTGTCCCCTGCCTTGCCCTCCTGGCGTGGGGCCGCCCCCAACCTTCTCCCGGCTAAGAGGGCCTGCAGCTTGCCTCTAAGAGACCACCCAGAACTGCCCTCTGGGTCTCCAGACTGCAAACCTTTTCGATGACTTGCCTTTATCAATAAAAAACGTTGCTGCACGCACCCGTGATATATGTATACAGATGGTCCCCAACTCAGGACTCTTTGATGGTGCAAAAGTGATACGCACAGTACGTTGCGTGACAGTCAAACACAGGCTTTGGGCCAGGCGACTCTGCCTAGCTCTGGGCCAGTGAGTGTCCTGAGCATGTGTAAGGGGGGCTGGGCCAAGCGGAGCTATAATGTTCGGGAGGTTAGATGGATTAATCACGTTTTTGACTTACGATATTTTCAGCTTACAGTGGATTTATTGGGACATAACCCCATGGCAAGTCAACAAGCATCGTATTTACTTATAAGTTAAACATACATCATTCCCTCTCTCTCTCTCTCTCACATACACACTCCAAATGTAGTAAAGCCTACTTTACTTCTCATTTTTATGGGACAGTCAGCCTTGCAGAAGCCCATCCATCCAGGGCAAATGAGCTCGGCTGCTGGGAAATTCTTCTTTCTAAATGGGGGACCCGGCTCAGCCCACTGGGGTCCCCCAGCGTCAGTCAGCCCTTTCACTGTGGGCCAACCCTTTAGCGGGGTCACTGCAGAGTTCCTTGTATGCGCAGGTACAACCCCACCTTGGCAGCCCAGCTCAACACCTCCAGCCCGCCTCCACCCTGGGCCCCGGGCTCAGTCATCACCTCCTGCACCATCTCTTTGATGAGTTTGTTGGCCGCTCGGAGGTCCTCGGGGTGGGAGCTCTTCAGCAGGCGGGCCAGCATCTGCGCAGAGAGACAGAGGGCAGTGACTGTGATGGCAGGGCCTGGGCCTTGAGTCTCGTGCTGGCTCCTCCCTTCCTGGCTGTGGGATATGTTACCTAAGCTCTCCAAGACATGGCGAGAATCTACTGACACCTGCTGGGGTGGCCACAGGACAACTGGGACACTGCACTAAGTGTCCCCCACCAGCACCCAGCAGAAATAAGTTCTCAACAAATGGTGCAAGACATCCTTCTAGTACCGTTAGAGAGTCTTTCTGGAAGGATGTACGAGAAACTGAACAGTAGGGACTCTCTGGGACTGGACTGGGTAGAGAGGAGCTTTTACTTTTTATCCTACCTCCTTGGGTGCTGTTTAATTTCCTGCCCATGAACACATGTCTTCAACAAAAAACTAATGAAATTACCATTCAAAGGGTCATAAACGTAAAGACAGGCAAACTCCTGGTCAACCTATGAAACGCCCTCAAACCAACCTCAGGGGCACAACACACAGTCTTGTGTTTATTACCTACAGGGGGCGCTGCAGGGGCGCTCAGCATGCAGGGAGTGCTCAACAAGGGTGGCTGTCACCCACTACAGTGGCGGTGCTCATCCTGAGCCTCTCTGCTCCAAGGGCAGGGCAACCAGGGACTGGAATTCTGTGACCCCCAAAGTGGGCCCTGGAGCCCTCACCGGCTCGTCTCACCTTGGATTTCTCCTCATCTTCAAAGATCACATTCTTGGGCCGTGGAGGCGGAAGGGGAAAGACGGCATCATCTGGGAGCTTGGGGTCAGACTTCACTATCCCTGGAGTAGGTGGGTGGTGGGAAGGCTGTCAAACGGGCCCGGGCCCAGGGGCAGGGGGTGAGAAGGGGACATGGCCAGGCAAGCGCAGGAAGGAAGGGGGAGGGCAGTCTTTCTCCAGTGTGCTGGCTCTAGACCTTGGGGGGCCCGGGCCTGCGCCCGACCCACCGCGCTGAACTGCATGGGGAAGAGTCTGGACACCTGTATGTTGAGGCCACTCCATGGGAGCCACTTTCTAAGGAGAAGCCTGACCCAAACCCACCTTCTCTCCACCCACGCTAGCCTCAGGTAGAGCAACAAAAAGGCCTCACTGGCCATATGTTCTTGAGAAGTTAAAGGGCAGACCCGTGACCTTGTGGCCAGAAGCAAGGGTCTGGCTTGCTGCAGCCCAGCTCAGGGAAGAGGGGAGGGGCACGGGCCATACCCTGGGCTCTGCTGCCTCACCCTGCTTCTTGAGCATCTGGTAGGCCTCTGCAATCTTCACTTCCTCGGGCAGACCGACCGTCCAGCTGTAGAGGAGCTCTAAGATCTTGTTCTTCACCTTCTCTGATGTCCGAGAACCCAGGTACTTCAAAGACCAAGGGGAGAGGAGACCCTTGACATTGGCTGACTTCATTCGTTGCAACCCCAGCCCCAGCCCCAGCCCCAACCTAGTTATCTCCCCAGAAGTCCCTTGGAAACCCAGCCTAAGGGCCCTCACATCCCAGCCTGGTACACACGAGCTCACTGCCTAGCTCTGTCACTCACCAACTGTGTGAACTGTGTGCCTCAGTTTCCCCACTGTTAAGCATGGATGGTAACAGTGGCACCGTAGTGAGGATGCAGAGCTGAGGCACGGCCCACTGCCTGCTCATGCAAGGCTTAACACTATGACCTGAGGAAGGAGGAGCCACCAGGGAAGGGGCAGCTGTGGGAGCACTTAGCCCTGGGCCTCACTCAGCCTCCCAGCGGTAAAGCAGGCTGAGGGGACAGGCCCTCACACCAGCCACCTTCCAGGAGGAGAACAGGGAGGCCAGCTGGGTCATTCAGCCATTCTGGTCAGCAGGTCTGAGTGAGGAAGGATGAAGGGGGTGGGACCTCACCCAAGGCGCACCACACAAGTCCATGACCTATGGGAGGACTCCTCGGGCCAAGCTGGGGGTGTGGCCCATACGGAACCAGCAGGCTCTGTCACTCAGGATGGGGGCCTCAGCATCCAAAGTCTTATAGGGGCCACTCTTGTGAGGTGGGCAGGGAGACCCTCTACTACAGACACAGAGACCCAGGTGGGCACCATGGCCAGGTCTACAGGGAGAGACCAAGGAGCCAGAGCAGCCCGTGCTGGGGCAGCTGCGTGCACTCCCTGCAACGGTCCCTCCCTAGGTACCGAGCAGCCCCGGGGCTGGCCCACCACCTGTCAGTGGGAGCGCTTGTCCTGGACATCAGCTGTCCCGGACTCTACCGAGAGAAGGGGCCCAGGAGAAAGGGTGTGCATTTGTGCCAGGTCTAAATTCTAAAGGGGGCTGAGGCCGTAGTAGGCGTGGGAGCCCCAGGAGGAGGCCCCAGGGTGAGGCGTATTCCGCCACCCATCTGACGGCGCAGCTCTGAGCTTGGGCTGGGAGCACCCACCTTGGGAGACACGACCTTGATGAGCTCGTTGAGAAAGCGGAACTTGCCCACCTCATCGTGGAACCTCTTGCCGCAGTTCTTCATGCATGTTTCCAGCACCTGTGGGGAGGTGGAGTGTGGGGACCCCCAGGGAGGGTCAGAGCAGGTGGCCTCCCTCCCACTCCTCAGCCAGGGCCCAGCAGCCCAGGGATGGGTATTACAAGGGAGAAAGTAACTGGCGAGGATGAGAGGACTCTGAGGGTCAGAGGCCCCGACACCGATCACACCCCTCGGGGGGAGCCGGGCAATGCCCAATGTGTGGCCCCGCTGTAGCCCCTCCATGACTTGGCCGCAGCCGAGCACCACTTGTAGATTGTTTTCTTACCATATTCCTTTGATTGTTTTTTTAAACTTACACTGGCGCCCTCAACCTTTGTCTTACCCTAAGCTATATGTCTGTGAAATCATAGGACTAATGTGCACTGGAGAACAAAAATGAAAAAATTAATGTGCTAAAATAAACACACAACTATTAACAGGGAAACAGTTCATTACCATCGCCTAAACCCAGCCTGGCTGCATAGCTGGTCGCTGTGTGGCCCATGCCCGGGCCACAGATGGTACACCCTGCAACGCCCTGCTGTCAGCACAACTTCAAAACCTCTGGCCTGAGCCCGTGCGTCCCCCCTCGCACCCCCGTGTGCAGGACAGCGCCGCCCTGTGTCTGGAGACACTGATGGGCTGGGCTGACCCTGCAATGCACCTGGGAGCTTTGGAAACACGCAGATTCCTGGGTGTAGGGACTATAGTTCTGGTTCAGCAGCTCTAGGGTGGGACCCTGCTTCAGCTTCCTGGAGATCTGAGGCCCAGCTGGAGTAGGGAACCCCTGGACCAGATGACCCTAAGAGGCTTCCTCCCCAAAAGAGACCCTTCTGGGACGGGAGGCCAGTCCACTGGATGCTGCAGGACCCTTGGGGCTGGCCCAGACCCCCATTCTGGGCTTCCTCGGCACAACTCCCTTGGGCTCCTAAGAGTCTGATGGGACCCCAAACACCTCAGTCATAGCCTCCCCTGGTGCCATCCACGTGTTTGGCGGATGGCCAGCACCCTCTCTCCCCTTCTCCTCACCGTCAGGGCCTGGATCGCCTCCCACTCCTGCGGGGACTGGATCTTGTGGGCCAATAGCCGGGTGGCAAGTGGAGGCCTGGGTGAGAGGAAGAGACAGAGCCAGAATAGCCGCAGAGCTCGGGCGCCGTGGGGAGGGCTGCCTCACTACCCTGCTAGGGCTGCAGCCCTCAGGGGCTTCCGCAGGGCAGGTGTGAAGGCCCAGCTCCCTCTCTGGATTGAGGACCAGGCCGTAGATTGTGGCATGGCAGGGTGGGACCAGGCAGGGAGTGCAGCTGGGACCTTTACCAGGCGTGAGCTCAGCCCCTGGCCAGCTTTACTAAGGACTATGACCTGCCACGTCCTTGGCTCCGCGCAGGGACAAGCACGGAAAGATGACTACAGGCTTCAAGGGCCCAGTCTGGGAGCAGAACACGCCAATGTTCCAGGAGAGATGGGCAGGCATAGCTCCCTGGGAACTCCAGGCGGTACGGGACATTCTGCTGTGGGAAATCAGGGCGGCTTCACGGCCGAAGTGGTGCTATCCTCTACCAGGTCGTGAAAGCCCCGTCACTAGTGACAGTAATGGCGAACACAGACTGAGTGCTTATGACGGGCAAGGGGCTGCACATGCGTTTTCCTGTGTAGGCTTCACAAGAGTCCTTTGAGGTGGCCGGCACTGGTGCCCCACTTCACAGTTGAAGGAGCGGATGCTCAGAGGTATTCAATTACCTGCCCAGCTAACAGAGGGGGTGGGAGTTGCACCCAAGCAGCCCGCCTCCAGAGCCCACGTCACGCTGTCTGCGTGGCCTCCCTGAGTACAGCACCCGCACTGGGGGCGGTGCAGTGGAGGTGAAGCGTATCGAGCTGTGCTCCCCAACCTTCAGCACCCCCTGGGGAAGCTGCTAACGTGTCCACCCCAATCTCCCCACCAGGCAGCTTATTCCAAGTCTGAGGGCAGCCCCAAAATGTGCATTTTCACAAGCTCAGGACTACCATCTTCTCCCTGTAAGATCTTGGGGCAATTGCTGAGTCCCCAGAGCCTCAGTTTCTTCACCTGTAAAATGGGTCCAGCAACAGCCGCCTCCAGGGCTGGTTGGCAGGCAGCACTCAGAGTGCCCGCTGCTGTCAGTAATTTGTGAGCGCGTGAAGAATGGAAACGTTTCTGATTGAGGCCAGTGTCTGCGGCGCGCACAGCGGGCACACAGTGAGTGTTCCTGAGTGTGAGCAAAAGAGGGGGATGGCCACCTACCCCTCAAAGTCCTCGTTGAGTTGCTCGCAGAAGCCGTTGATGCTGGCCCAGTTCAGCTCCTTGTTCAGGGGGTTCGTGGCTCTGTCTGTAGGAGGGGAGAGGGCCAGTGTGACCTAGCAAAGGACTCCCTGCCTCTCACTCCCTACCCCAGCAGCAGGGGTTGCTCAGTAGGGGGCATGTTGCCATAGTCTCAAGACCCAAGTGTTGATGTATCAGTCAAGTCCATGGGCGGCAGGAAGCCCATCCACTAGTTTCCTGTTGCAGCTTCTCTCTGAAGGGTTCCACTTTTAGAGACTATTCAGGGGCTGTCCCCCTACTCCCCATTGCCTTACCCCTACAGCTCCATGTCTGCCACGTCTGAGTACACCTCTGATTCTGTTCCTGGAGACGGCGTCCCCACAATTCTCATGGAATTTATGCTCAGAGGGGATCCAGAGGTAGGAGAAAAACAAACCCATAGTTCCTTCCTCAAGGGTCTGCCCAGCTGGCAAGTGGGCCAAGGACCTGGGCTCTCAGTACAATGAGACAGAGGGAGGCAAAGGAGCCGTGGGCACTGGAGGAGGGGACTCAGTTGAGCCCAGGATCAGAGGAGGCTGCCTGGAAGAGGCAACACAAGCAGGGACTGGGGGGAGTTAACCAGGCCGGCTGTGCATGCCTCTGCACAGCTCAAGGGCTGTGTGAGACGTACATAACTGGGCACAGGGCAGAGCATGGAGGGCCTTGGTAAGGAGTACGGCTTAGGTATCACCTCCTCTGGGAAGTCTTCCCTAACCCCCACTCCTGCTCAGGCTGGCACTGCTACATCAGCTCTTTCTTTTGCGTCCCTCAGACCTGACCTTGATCATGGGTCCAGCTTAGCACCGCACCACACCAGCTGCTTGTGTACATGCCCGTCTCTCCCGGGAAACCAATGAATGAATGAGGGTTCAGCTGTGGGCAGGCAGGAGTGGTAAGGAGGGGGTGGTAAACGAGGCCAAGCAGTCACCTCCCTTACCTCCAGCATTGGTTAAAAACAACCAAGTAGGTCACAGAACTTTCCCAAACCTCTGTTTCCCCATTTGTGAAGCTGGACTGAAATATGGACTGATTTGGGATGATGAAGTACTTTGCACAGGATAAAGCCATGGGGGCGGCCAAAGACAGGTCTTCACGACTTCCCCCGAGCCTGTCTCCAAGTTTCACCCTGTCCCAGCCAGTTCTGCCCAAGCCTGAGCACTGGGCCAGAGCCGTGGAGGGAATACAGCCCGGGAGGTGGGAAGAGAAGGATCTGTGGACAGAAGGAGGCTGGAGACCTAGCACATGGCAGCGGCCCACTTGGGGTCCGGTGCTGTAGCAGGAGGCCTGGAGCCCTGCGAGCCTAGTGCCGGCTGCCATTCATTCAACTCCTATTCATCCGATACATATTGTGAGTGCTGGAGTCACAGAAGTGAACAAGACAAAATCCCTCCCCTCCTGGAGCTCACAGCCCAGCAAGAGACACACTACTCAGACAAACAAACCCACACAAAATACTGTACACTGGTGTGAAGTGCTATAAAGAAAAGAAAAAGAAAAATAGAGCAGGGAAAAGGTATAGAAAGTGTTGGCGGCGGGCAGGGGGACTACTCTCTGGTACAGCTGAGCAGAGATCCGAATGAAGCCCTTTCTCTCTGGGTGCAAACCTCTGTTCCAGGAGCCTTGCAGAGCCCTCCAGTCCCTCAGAGGAAAGAAGCCCCGCTGACCGGCCAGGGTACCACCAAGGGGCATTCCCCTGTTAAGCGTGGCCATCAGCTCTGCCTCACAGCCCCTAACATGACCCGAGGCTGGGGAACACCATTCGGAGGTCAGAGAAAATGAGGCTGGATACTACCCACTCAATGACACCCAACCGGGGGACCCTAAAACAGGAAGTCCCTTCAAGTGTCAAAGACACGTGAGTCTGACCGCGGACAGAGAGGCTGGTTCTAGAGACAGTTCCTGAGTCAGAAGCCAGTAAGGAAGCAGTGGGATCACGAGACATGCATCTTTCTCGAGTGAGGGCCTCTGGGTGAGGAGATCTGACCAGCTTCTCTGGCCCTGGCCCCAACCCCCGTCCTCTTACCTGCCAATGACTGGGGGTGGGGTGCACTTTCCCTGACAGGCAGCAGGGGAGAACACCTCCAGGGAGGGAGGGAGGGAGGTGTTTCACAACAGGAGGTACTTCACTGTGTCACTCCACAGTGGTGACAATTATCATTTACCCATCAGAAGCTACTTTTTAGCTCTAACCACCCGAAGGGAAGAGCTTACAATTTTGCTAGGGCACAAAGGGGAAGAAAAAGAGAATAACAACGTCAGTCCCCATTTATTGGGGTCCAACTACTGCCAAACCCAGGTGTCCGGATTCCTCTCAGTTTCCCAGATCAGACTCTGGTCTCTCAGAAAATCCCCACTGCTGCTAAACCTGACACCGTTGTGTACCGTCCAGCCCTCAAGTCCTTCCGCCTGTCATATCCCTCAACCAGGGCCCGACCAATCCGAGACCTGGACACTTGTGGCGTTCTGGAACAGTCTTAATGGCCGCTGAGTGCCTCCTTTCCACCCTCTCTTCCTCCCCCCGCCAGGGCGACACTGAAACATCCCTGGAAATGCTGCGGTTCTGGGGCTAACCTCAGGGGTCAGCTCTGCTCACCCCCTGTAGCTCCCTGGTGTGCCCAGGGCTAAGGGGCTGAGCTGAGGGTAGGCCCAGAGGCCTCCTTGAGGCCCTGGCACAGACATGGGTCCAACACTGGCCCAGGGAGAAGCAAGCCACAGCTTTCTGGGGCAGAGTCCAGGAGTGGGGCTGTAACAGGCAAGGATGTCAGCAATGGAGGGCTCAGAAGCCTGAGCAGTGGTCGGAAGTGTGTCTGAGGATTCGGGGAAAGGGGTGCAGGGACCTCTGGAGGAAGTTCAGCAAGGACAGGAGTCTTGAGTGGCGGTGCAGTGAGGGGCTGGGCTGAGGGTAGTGGTACAGAAGTTGAAATGACTTCTGGAGTCAAAGATGGGCCCTTTCACGTCTATAGGGTTTGGGGGTTTCTTACTGTGTGACCAGAGCTTGGAGGATCAGATGAAGCAGTGGGTCCTCCCTTTTTGGGCAGGTGAAACGAGCAAACTTGACAGTAGTTGCAAGCTCAAGGATGGGACAGGAG
The DNA here is from genome assembly GCF_022682495.2 of Desmodus rotundus. Lineage (NCBI taxonomy): Eukaryota > Metazoa > Chordata > Mammalia > Chiroptera > Phyllostomidae > Desmodus > Desmodus rotundus. The sequence goes on along the minus strand of NC_071389.1, from coordinate 194,382,003 downwards.
GGAGTCACGACATGCAGGGCCAAACAGTGAAGGATTCGGACCCCAGAAAGGTGGGTCCTTCCCAAGTCTGAGGTGTAGCCCTACGCTCGCTTGCTCCCTCTCACGACCCAAGGAAATGAGTTGGGGGTCCGCTCCTCGGCGGACAAGTCTGGGCCTGAAGGGGTCAGAGACTGCTGTCTCCGTCCCGGGGCTTCTGGGCTCAGGGCTGCGCGCAGATCACTCTTCCCCGGGGGTCGCCGCCCAGGGATCTGATGGGTGGGCTGCTGCCCAGCTTGTAGGATCTTACTTCATCCCAGCGTCGGAGGAACCCGCTCGGGGCACCGCCCCTCCTGGGATGGGGCGGGGCGTGAGGAGGGGGCGCCCCGTACCCCGCCCCCCGCCGGGAAGGGGCCCGCCTTGTGCCCCCGGTTCCGGTTCCGGCCCGGCCCGCGCCCCTCCCGGACACTCACTGATTCGTGCCTCCAGAGTCTCCGGCTCCATCTCCGGCTCCATCTGCCACGGGCCCCCAGCCTCGGCACCGCCCCCCCGCCCCCCCTCCGCTCTCGCGGGACCTCCTTGGCACAGCCCTCCACGGATTAAAGGGGCAACGTTCGCCCGGACGCTCGGGAGTCGCGCACGCGAGCGCTCGGTGCCATAGAGATACGACCGAACTCGCCTAGAGCGTCACCTGCTCTCCTAACCCCTCCTCCAAGCGGTGTCTACGTCACGGGTGGGACCCACCGCCTGCCTTCTTGTTCAAGGCGCTCAGACTGGAGGGAAAGCGGAGGAAATGGGGACCGAGCGTGGCACCATGGAAACCCCACAGGGCGCTCTAACTCGTTCTGCGTCACGGAGACGCCTGTGACCGCGTCCAAAAGAATGCTCCGCGACAATGTTTCTGAGGGGCTCCGAGGTCACTTCCGGGGCTGTGAGGTCACTCTGGGATCCCTGAGCGTGTACTTCCGCTTAATTGCCAAAGTGGGCGGGTCCCTTAAAAGGGCGATGACATTTGTTGGCTGCTGTGAAAATAACCAGGAGTCAAAATTTGTCGATTGCTTACAGCGGTCCAGGCATTCTTCTAAGCACTTTGTGTACATCGATACATTTACTTCTTAAAACAAGCCCATGAGCCAGATAGGTTGCCTAAGGTCACGCAAATGTCGGCGCCTGAACCCTGTTCTACCTCCTGCATTCTGCAATCATTTAATGCATTATGTATTTGCTTTGCTCTGTGATCGGCATTGGAAAGACAAGGACATATTTATTACACAATGTGATGGAGGAAGCCTACCGGGTACTGGCAACTCAGGAGGAGTCCCTACTGCAAACCGGAGCCTGGGGGATAAGGGGCTTCTTGTCAGGCGAGGTTTCACGGAGAGATTGATACTTAGCTGAAAGACAGATTTCTCCAGGTAAACCTGGTGTAAAAAGATATTCCAGGTGTGTTGCGGGGAAAACTCGGTTCTTCTTGCCGATGCAGTAAGGATTACAGATCAGGAAGTTTGTTAGTATGTAAGCAGGGTTTATTAGTGATACATTGTGATGGAAGAGAATGGACCTTGCTGAGGCGGGGGAGAAAGGCATGGGCTTGGGCAGCAAAAAGCATCAGGTCCATTCCGCAACCTCATAGAGCTTGCGGGATGGGGGCGAGGGAGTTGCATATAGATTGGTGGATAAAGGCAGTGCCAGCTTCCCCCAGGGACGGACGTGACCACCTAAATGTAGGTGTGTGGAGGGTTGTTAGCCCAGAATCTTATCTTGCTCCAGACCACATTTGTTCATCTTGTTGTAAAAGAGATACATGAGAGAGGCGGATAATTAAAGTTGAGGCGGCTACCCAAAGTTATTTATGGGGTCTCTGTAAGCACTGGGGACCCCCTTGTAACAGAGATAGTGACCAGAGGCAGGCAATTAACCAAAATTGTTTTATAGGTTTTTCCTTCGGGCACCGTGGACCCCCAACCACCTTCCTCCTCCCTGCCTTGGTTTACTATCGATCTTGCCTAACAGATAGAGGGAACCAAACGTTTCAGGGCTCACGGGGGAGAAAGAGTATGGAGTTCAGGGAATTGAAATTACTTCAGTATCCCTCCAAAGGATGTTGGCCCAGAATTAGGCCCTGGCGAGATCACGCAGGTCCTGTGTTTAATTTTATTTTAGGTTTTTTTTTTTTTTTTTTTTTTGTAAGCTATGTTGGAGGTGCCACGGGGTGGGGGGTGTGACAAGGTCGGGCTTTTCTTTTAGAGAGGTCCAGGCAGCAACAATGGGGAGAAGATACTGGGGGAGAGGGGCTGACTGAAATCAAGGAGGGCAGGGTGACTGACTACCCAGCCTCGGTGCCTGTGCCTTTTCTCCCGCCATTTCTCTCTCTATTGAAGACTCTTCTCACCGGCTTTTGCCACTCGCGACCCCCGGTGACGTCACACCCAGTCTGGCTCACCTGGTCTGTTGCAGTCAGTCGCCCCCTGGTGGCCCGTCGGGGAGTGGCGCCCTCTCCAGCCGCCCAGTGCTCCGGAGAGTTAAAGCGCAATGGAGACTAGGGAATCTGACACATTCAGTTCTACTTTGTGACCTTGAGAACGGCCTTGATTCAACTTGCAGAACAGCAGTGACCTCACCTGGGACATGAGAGGGTTGTGCTGGGTCAGTTTTTTCCCCAAACTCAAGCATTCAGGTGATTGGGACGGTTTTCTCAATTCTCTTCCGCCCACCATTGAAGTTATACAAGAAAGTGATATGTATGTTTATTGCATTTCTCAATAAAAGTTGTGACATAATACGAACTTAGAGCACTTAGAGTTGGTTTATTTTATTACTGAAATGAATTATTACAGAAATAAAACCATATTTTCCGCTTTGGTTTGGGGCATATACACACTGTCAGATGTTACTTTTTGAAGATAGCATAGATTTGATTTCTCCTGGGTTGAAATTCTGCCCTCAGTGCTTTCTAAATCATATGGCCTACCACCAGTCACTCAACTGCGCTACTTCTCAGGCTTCTTATCTGAAACAAGGCTATGAGAATTTGATGAGCAGGGGCCTGCAAATCGAAGCCCCCAACCCACGATCTCTACCCACTTTCCGCTGCTGCACTTGTCTTCATAGCACTTATTGCCACCGTTCTTCATTGTGTTTTTTCGTCTCTCTCCCCCACCAGAATGTAAGTTCCATGAGGACAAGGCATTTTATCTGTTTGGCTCACTGATGTATCCCTAAAGCTTGAAAGAGTAACGGGCACAGAGTAGGTGTTCTCCAAACATGCATTGAATAAATGAATGAGTAGAAACTTATTCACAAGTTTTATGGGTAGAGGGCTGCAGGAAAGTGCTCAATAGTGCACAGTGAGTGTGTGTGCACTCATGCACACTCCAGGTTGTGCTCTTAACCGAGGCCCTAGGCTGTGCCTCAGGGAAACCTAGAGAATAGGGATTGGTGAGGGAGACTCAGGCGCTGTGCCTATGCAGGTAGGGCCTGACCCAGGCTGGGAGTCAGGGTAGAAGGCGTGGAAAGAGGAACCTGAGGATGGAGAAGGGAAGACCAACACAGGAAATAGGAAGTGCAGGAATTTAGCCTGTGGGCACCCCCTTCCCATCTCCACCGTTGGCAGATGTGTTGCTCTGAGTGACTTGGGAACCCCTGGGAAGAGGGGGGCAAGTAAAACTGAGCTGTCCTTGAAACAGGTATAATCAACTGACCCATGCTGACCTCCAATGGCTTAACGCCTCAGACCTTTCCCAGGAAAACCCCTCCACCACTGGAAATGCTGGTGAGGACAGGTAGGAGAGGAGGACGAAGAGGCGGGGAAAGAACTTGGAGGAGCGCTACGTGGGAGGGCATGTGATCCTTTCTCAGGGGAATTGTAGAAAGTCCAGGGAACACCGGGAGACATGGCCTCCACTCCAGCCCCTGTGACCACAGTCAGATTCTGACTCACCTCTTTCTTCCAGGTGGAGGACACAAAGGCCATGGCTGTCATTGTTTCCTAAATTTTCACACACACCTCTGAGTTGGGTATTATTCTCTCTGCTTTCCAGATGAGAATTCTGAAGCCTTGTGTAAGGATGTGCTTGGGCAATGTTCCCATACAGCCCCCATCACAAGAGCCCACATAAGACCAAGTTCTTGCCTTTAAAAGGACAAAAAACCACAAAAGCAAACAAAACACACCAAGATAATTACCAAGGTATCCAAGCTAGCTGGTGTGAGGAGAGTGGAGGCCATGAGACATTTAAGCTGAGAAGGAGCCAGCTGGAGAAAGGGTGTCCAGGCAGAGAGAGCAGCAAGTACGAAGGTCCCGAAGTCAGCTAAGAAGACCAGAGTCAGAATGTGAACTCAAGCTTGAGTCCCTGCATTTAAAGTCCGCATTTAGTCCCAGGAACTACAGTTCCAGGTGCCCTGCAGACTGAGGAGAGAGCAGGCATCAGAAAGACAGGAGAGTGCATGGAATGTGTGTATTGCCCTCCTTATGGATGTGTGCAGAGACAGGGAGGGGACTCATATTTCCAGATTAGAGCTAGACCACCCAGTATAAGGAAGGTTATTGCACTGATTTATGATTTTACATAAATGAAAAGTCTCGCAAAGTATTAAAATTTAGTCCTATTTCGCAGTATGTTTAATACATTTTCTTTACTGAAGAGAATGACCTTGCCCTGGCTGGTGTGACTCAGTGGGTTGAGCTCTGGCCTGTGAACTGAAAGGCTGCTGGTTCGATTCCCAGTCAGGACACGTGCCTGTGTTGTGGGTCAGTCCCCGGTTAGGGGTGTGCAAGAGGCGACCGATTGTTGTATCTCTCACACATCAATGTTTCTCTCTCTCTCTCTCTCTGTCTCCGTCCCTTCCTCACTTTCTAAAAATAAATAAATAAAATCTTAAAAAAAAAAAAAAAGAATGACCTTGTAGGTGGAAGGCATATATAAATGCTTATGTTACAGAAGATGATCTAGTTGGATGTTTGCAATTAACGCCTTCCCAGAAAATCTGGGTTGCCTGAAATAATGGGACAGCAAAAATAAGATTCGGTTCAAAGGAGACTGCATCCCATCTTGTGTGTGCAGGGAGAGGATTGAGGCCACTAGAGAGGTGAACTTGGTCATTGGGCTTCTCCACGTCCAATGACGTGGTGTTGGGGGATGAGTGAGGATCTCCCTTGTGATGGTTGCTTCACTGCCTTCGCTCTGATTCCATGATAAAGATAATTCGCTACCAGTTATTGACTCACCTGATGCGGGACATGTATCATACCTTTGAAGTAGGGATTACCCTCCCCAATTTACAGAGGAGGAAACTGAGGTCCAGAGAGGTTAGAGAAAATCTTGACCGAGGCCACAAGTTATTGGGGCGCCGAGACCAAGTTCTGCATGATTTCCACTGGCTCAATTCTGCTGGTTTAATCCCCTGGGGAGCTGAGGAAGAATGCAGGCTCCCGGACAACCTCATATCAGCTTTGATTCTCTGGGGATGTGGCCCAAGAATTCGCAATCCAAAAATTGCTTCCTCCTGTGCTCAGTCCACCCCTTGCTCCCTGAGACCCCTGCTCCTGCCTGACCTGGTTGCTCAAAAACCTTAGGTCCAAGGTGGGCACGACCAGGGTAACACAGGCTCACCCGGGAGGTCTGACTGCACGGTGTGGACCATCTCTGTAGCTCAGTGGGACACTGGTTCCCAGTCTCCCTCTGCACCAGCTCTTCTAAGGTCACCCTCTCCCTGCTCTGGCGCTCAGGTGTACAAGGCAGGTCACACTTGCTTGCCAACATGCCAACTGGGTCGGGGGAGTAGAGGAATAAGGGGTTGGGGAGTGAAGAGCGTGAGCAACCTTTTCCACCCCCACCCGTTTCCGGAGGGTAGGTATCAGGTTTGCAGGAGGTGTGGCCATAGAGGCCTCCACTCTGACCCACACCCCACTGGCTAGAAGGAAACTACAAGAGCCTCAGATTCCACCAATAGGAAGGCAATATGCAAATATTGCCCTCGCTAATTGGCCAACGAACCACTCATTCACATGCTCTGGGACTTGGAGCTTGTAGCATAATTTTGAGGTGGAAGTTACACATGAAAACAAAATTTGTGAGACCCCACTTTGTGCTAAGTCCTGCGTCAGGGGATAGGTGTGAATACGTGAGGCAAGACACCGCCCTTGTGGAATTTACATTCTAGGGAACTAATAAACAGAAATAAGCAATGTAATTTCAGATTGGATGGCACAGGTAAATTCTAAGTGCTGCAGAGGAGGGCCCATCAATCGTCGTGGAGGTGGGGGGAGGGGTGTGAGAGAGGAGGTGCCCTTAAGCAGGGAACTAAAGAAGGAGAAGGAATTTCCTCTCTAAGACGAGGGGATGTTTTGTGGGAAGTTAGATCTTTAGGAACCCAGGAAGTACCGCCTGTCATGGCTGGAGGGAAGGGTGTGCAAGGGAGGGCAGGAGAGAGCGGAGCTTCGCGACTTTGGGCAAGTCACTTCACCTCTGGAGCCTCAGTTGGTGGAGGATTAGAGATAACATCGAACACCTAGCGTACAGTAAGCACTCAATAAATGCTAAATAAAACCAAATGGTGACTACTCTTGTTATATTGGGAGAGGCCCTCAATTCCATTCCCTAGGTTTGGGCCTTTGCTTCCATTCCTTTCTTTTCCCTTCCCCCCAAAGCACATACCTTCAGGGCTTCTGTTTTCCCTTCTCCCCTGGGAACTTTGGCACACTGGCGCCTTGTCTTCCTGTCTTCCCTAGGGACAAGGACTCTAAATACAGCAAGAAAGACTTGGATAAGCTCCAAGAAAGGACTTCCTTGTCTTTCCGTCAGAGTTGCAGCTGCTGGAAGGAAGGGGACAGGGTGTGTTTCCCACAGTTAAGAGAATTCTGGAGCTGGAAGAAATCTTTGAGGTCATTTATTTAGCCCAGAGCTTCTCAGGTACCAATATCAGTGGTCAGAAACGCACTTAACCTCAGGGCCAGGTGAGTGCAAGTGTCACAGAGCCTGAAGTTTGTAAAAATTTGGAGCCCTCTTTTAAAAACATGTAAAATTCTCCATGGCTGGTATGGCTCCGTTCATTGGAGCATCGTCCAGTAACTTGGACGATGTTATTCCAGTAACTTGGAAGTGTTGTGGGTTCGATCTCCGGTCCGGGCACATACACATACAGGAGGTAGCCCATCGATATTTCTCTCCCACAGCGATGTTTTTCTCGCTCCCTTCTCTCTCTAAAAGCAGTGAAAAAATGTCCTCGGTTCAGGATATATATGCATATGTATACACACACCACACACACATACATGTGTGCACACACCGAGGCACACGTGTGCACACACATACATGCATGTATACATACATTAAATTACACATTCAAAATTATATATTTAGAGTGAGAAAATAAGTTCCTGTAAATTGCAAAGTTTAAAAATCTGACAGATACCATAACCATGATATCAGAACAATAAGAAATTTTTACTCCACTACTCGACATGCCACTCTAGTACATTTTCCCCTATAATTTGGGGCTGCATACGCTTCATATAGCAGTGATTTTATTATATTTTCTATAAGGAGAAAGAAAAGCCAGACTTCTAGCATGTTTGATCAAAATTTTTTTTTGTTTTAGAAAAGTATTTCTCAGATTCATAATCTGTTATTGGTAATGTCATGTCAGTCTTAAAATTCTAATACTATCAAATTTGGGAAGGCCGCATTTCCCATGCAGTTTCATCGGGAGCCTCCGATTTTGTCAGAGCAAAATGCGTTCAGGGCTGAGACGCAGCCCCACAAGTCGTGTGACCTAGAAGACGTCCGACATCACACACAGGTGTACTTGCCGTCGGCAATGCTGCTACAGGTTTGTTACTGCAGCAGAGGGTTCTGGTCCATTGCATCGCATGTGACTCCCAACAAAAAAGAACCAAGCGCGCGATGCATTTATTTACACTTGGCGCATTTGTAGTTGCCTTTGCTGTGTTGCTGGTCGTCTCCCTGATGGCGTGGAGTTCCTCTGCACTGAGGTGTCAGTGGGCACTGCACCTCCAGCTGTGATGTGACGTGTCTGAGACGAGCTTCTGGCTCCAGACGGTGCAGACCTTGGTTCTCCTCCTCTGGTCACAGTCTTCCCATGTCGGGTGCCTAGGACGTATGGTGTGCCGACACAGTGGTAGGACCTCTGTCCCTGCACCTGTACGTCAGGACACCAGGTGAATCAGCAGAGGGGGTATGAGTATTAAGAATAGTTCTGGAACCCATTCTTTAGATTAGGACTAGGGCTAGTAATCACCTAGCTATTCCTAGAGGTGACTGTGACCTTTGCAACAACAACCCACTAAACTCAAACTAAATGTATGTCCCACTCAACTTCCCATTAGTCAGATCTCAGATTAGTCGGACCCGGTGCTCAGAAAAAGTGCTTTACCGATATGGGACAATCTCCAAGATACATTGTTACAAGAATAAAACCAAGGTGCAGAACCATGTGTACGGCACGCCGTCACCCGTGTGGCCCATGGAATGTCTGCACAGAAGCACGAGAGGGTGCTTGCTTCTGGGTGGCTTGGTGGTTGGGGTAAGAGGGAAGCTTGCTGTTCCCGCAAAAGCCTTTTGACTTGTGAAGTCTTTCTTTTTTTAAAAATTTTTAACTAACTTTTTTAGAGAGAGGGGAAGGGAGGGAGAAAGAGAGGAGAGAAACATCCATCAGGAGCCTCTTGTAAGCCCCAACCAGGAACAGACCTGCAACCGAGGCATGTGCCCCTACCAGGAATCGAACTGGTGACCTTTTGATCTGCAGGATGATGCCCAACCAACTGAGCCACACCGGTCGGGGCTGTGAAGTGTTTTTAAATCACACTCGTATCTTAATTTTTCATTTTTTGAGGAAGACGCCTAGCAGTTGACAAGTTATTTTTCGCCCTGATTTAGGTTGTTCTCTCAGTGGCCAGCAGGAGGAGGCAAATGCTCTCTCTCTCTTAGAGAGAGGTTACCCCTTCCACGGCCTCCTAAAAACACGGTGACCGTACCCTGTGCCTGGAACCGGACTGCAAAAGGGGGCTTACAAGGAAAATAAGTGAAATAGGTCAGCACTATGAATTCCAGGGAAGCTCTGGGTTTAAAAATTGCTTTATTGAGATATAATTCACATAACATAGGATTCACCCACTGAAAGTGTACAGTTCACTGGGTTTTGGGATGTGCGTGTTCTGTGTCCTGGAGTGGGCTCTGACTCCTGGCGGCTCCATGAAGGACTGATGTCCACCACGTCCGTCCTCAACAGCCCTCCGAAGCTCCTCTAGACCTGTGCCTATGGTATTTTTAACGGAGTCCACCCATTTCATAGTTGGTCTTCCTCTTTTCCTGCCGCCTCTGTTTTCCCACCATTACTGTCTTTCCCTAAGAATCCTGCCTTCCCATGATGTGCCCGAAGTGGGCAGGATGGCTTTGGTTCTGACGTTTTTGTCTGCAGCGATGTTTCAGGCTTCATTTGCTGTACGACCCACTTGTTCGCCTTCCTGGCGGTCCAGGGCACCAGCAGAGACCTCCTCCAGCACTATAATTCAAATGAATCCATTTTTTCCCAGCAGGCTTCTTCCCCATCATGGTATCTGTACATGGTGACTCGGAATGTGTACATTCCACTATGAATTTTAGAAAGTTTAGCAAAATATATATAGCCTAAAATTTTCGGTTTTAACCATTTTAAGTGCACAATTCAGTGGCATTCATTGCATTCACCATGCTGTGCAACCATCACCATCCATTCCCGAAGGTTTTCACCACCCCACTCAGAACTCCTGTGCTGGTAGGACAACAGCTCCCCATTCCTGCTCCCCCAGCCCCCGGTAACCTCTCATTTCTCCCCTGTCCCTGTGAATATATCCATGGCAGATAGTTCATTAATGGGAATCTTACGCTGGGTGGCCTTCTCCTTACACTGAGCTTGATGTTTTCAAGGTTCAGCCGTGTGCGGCGTGCACCAGCACTCGACGTTCCATGGTGTGTAAATGCCACACTTGTTTATGAACTCACCTGTTGACAGATACTTGGCTTTTCCCAGCTGCTCTCGATTGGGAATGACATCGCTAGGAACAATGGTGAAGAGGTATTTGTGCGAGGCCCTCTTTTCAATTCCTTTCAGCTCCCCGTAGGAATGAAAGTGCTGGCTCATAGAGCACTTCTGAGCTTTGAGGAACTGTCAAACTATTCTTCATAACGGCTGCAGCGATTTACATGCCCACCAGCCATGTGCGAGGGTTGAAATGGTGAGATCTGATTCTCTAGGCTGGGCTGGGGACACAGGGTGTGGGGAACAGGGAGGAAGGGGCAGGGGGCCTCTGGGATTCTGCAGGGTTGGGGGGGTCCCAAGTCTGCGAGCAGGCCAGAGGGATATCCAGCCTGTGAGGTGGGTGGTGGAGACAGAGGGAGTACCCGAGACACAGAGATCACCAGACATTGAGCTGGAAGGTCATTGCTCCCAGCCCCTCCTGTGGCAAGTGGGGAGACCCAGGACTGGGGACATCTGTGCCCAGAGGTGAGGGACCCTGCAATGGCCCAGTGCTGGGGAAACATTCAGCAAATGCCAATCATTAGCTACTAACTACAGAATAATAATAGTTGCATGCTTACTATGTGTCGGATTGTGTATGCTGAGCCCAGAAGAGACCACAATGTTCTGTATTCTGCTTCTTATAAGTGGCAAGAGGAATATTTTCCCCAGAGAACATCTCTCTAAAAATTAAACAAGGAAAGGAAACCCTTTCTGTTACTTGGTTCTGGGCTGTTCTTCCTCTGGAGGGCAGACCCCATCCCTGAGTCTGGTTCCTCCTCCCAGGTCCGAGCCATCCATTCTTCCTGTGGACAACAAAGCCTGGTACGCCTTCGTGACCTGCTCACAGTCGATGGGGCGAATCCATGGTGGGGGGACACATCTGGATTACAACCCAAGGGCAGGATCATATCCTCCGCAGGGCAAATGGGTGTCTCTTCCATAAATCCCCCCAGCACCAAGAGCGTGTGCAGGGAGGTGTGACCCTGAGGAGACTCCCTGGTCCAAAGGGCCCAGATAATATGCTGGAGGGGGGTGAGGAGGAAGTGATGAGGCTTTGAATTGTTAGATGGGAGCCTTTGAAAATACCTGCCTTTCTGGGCACTATGATGAGTGTGCTTCCCGCTACTGATCCGCCAACCAGCCACACAACCACCCACCCACCCATCTACCCACTTTTGCTTTAAGATCAACATGATAAGGCTCGGCCAAGAGCCGAGAAGAGTTCTCCGTGGAGAGAAGAACAAGGACACAGGCTTCAGGCTGGAATAATTGTGGTGAATTTAAGGGACAGAGAGGTCAGCATGGCCAGGGGGCGTGTGGGATGAGATGGGGCTGTAAGGTGGACAGGACCAGGTCAGGTGGGCCTTGTCAGCCAATAGGGGAGTTTGGGTTTTGTTCTCAGGGTGAGAAGAAGCCCCTGGAGGGTTAGATCAGGACAGCAGGGCGTGGTCATTTCTGTTTCACAAAGACCCCCCAAGGGTTGTGGGGGCAGAATGGAGAAGGGGGACGCTAAGTGGCTGTGGCCCATCCCCTCCTCCTCCTTCTCCAAATTCCTTCCCCTCTCAAGGCCTCTCCCCAGTTCTAGGTAAGGTGAGGATGGCCCAAGAGCTCCAGGGGACCTACATGATCCTGGAGGGGCGCCAGCCTGGAGTGCAGCCAGCAGCTGGGGTTCAGAGGAGGGCCATCAAAACAGGCGATCAGATTAAACAAGGAAGGCACCTGGGCCGGGTGAGGCACAGCTCTGTGGAGGTCCCCAGGAGGACAGTCACCTGGGCAGAGCTGGAGAAGCAGGGCTGGACCTCCACTCAGGCAGCCTGGACAGCCGAGCAGACCTAAAGATAATATTTAATAGCAGCGAGCATTTGTTCAGCACTGACTGTGTTGGCAGTGAGCTCAGCGCTTCACATACATTTGCCCTTAAGGCTCACATACACCTTTTCAGGTGTGACAGTCACAGTTCCCACTGGACAGGTGGACACACTAAAGCCTGGAGAGGTCACATGACTTGCCCAAGGTCACACAGTGGGAGAAAGGCCTCTCCGGGCCTGAGGCTAACACACCTGAAGACAGACTTTGGGAATAGGAGGGACTTTGATTGCACGGAGACTGGGAAGCACAGGTCCTGAGCCCCGCACAGCCCTGTCCAGGAGAGACAGGGCCCCTAGCTTGCTGCTGTCAGTGCCTGGCCCCCTTGAGGGGTGGTGCATCTGGCTGACACCAGCATCTTCCTTCTCACTCCCCCCGGTGATCTGGTCTCAGGACACCAGCTCCCTAGGAAGACACTGCCCTCCAGTGGCTGGGGAAGGAGTGTGCTCGCCAGCCAGAGTCCAGGCTGTTGGATGCTGGTCCCGGCTGCTACTCATTTGTAACTCCCCCACCCCACAAGTGTCTGCTTGGACACCTGCCTTCACCACCTTGGGTGAAACCTTTACCCATTTAGAAATTCTCTCCCAAAAGAAGGAAGCAAAGAATAATAAATTTAATTAATTTATTTTTTGAGCATCTATTACGTGCCCCACATGCTACATAGGTTAAGTTTTGAAATTAAAAATAATAAAAAAATTCTCACATTTCCCCCGTGAAGAAGGTCCTCTGAGCTCCCTCTCACAGATGAAGAAGCTGAGGTTTGAGGTGACTTGCCACGGCTACTCGACTTGTAGGTGACAAAGCCAGGACTTGACATCTACTCTTTAAACATGTTTTTTAGTTTATTGATTTTAGAGAGAGAAGGGAAGGAGAGAGAGAGAAAGAGAGAAACATCAATTTGTTGTTCTACTTATTCATGCATTCATTGGTTGATGAATGTATGTGTCCTGACCGGGTGTCGGACCCACAACCTTGGGTGTTGGGACGACGTTCTGACTGAGCTACCTGGCCAGGGTGACATTCACCCTTTTGCTGCTTGACATTCACCCTAGGTGCTTCCCATGCCCCACCCCCTCTGCTGCTCCCTGTAGTCTTCTAAAGAGGATGTTGGGGAGGGGCGGGGAGGGAAGCAGGGCGGGTGATGTGTTGATCCCTTTGTTCTTCGGGAGGAAAAGGACAGGAAAGGAGATAGGCAGGGACCTCAGAGACCTCAGGGCCAAACTCCCCAACAGCAGGAGGCCATGGGTGGAGGAAGCCACAGCGGATGTCTCCACTAGGTGCAGTGGGCACAAGACCTGGGACTCAGGACGCTTTAGGGGCCACTGAAATGCTTTAATGTCTCGTAAAATCAGAAGAAAATGAACCTTCAGGTGGAAGAAAATGTTTTAATATGTAACACTGATAGATTCATTCGATGCAGTTGTAAAACATAATTACACGTATGTGTGTGTGTTTCTCTACGCCTATGTAAAATGTGTAAATATTTTTTTAGTGTAGGGGGGCCCTCGAGTGCCGAAGTCCCTCAGGCACAGGAAGGTCATAATGGGGACCTGGGAGGCACAGGCCTGATGGTTCGGATGCAGCGCCAGCTGGGGGTGAGCTGCCTCCCCAGCAGGCAGCGCAGGTGGGACACTGAGCCCCTGAGAGTGGTAATAAATGTCACCTGTTAACTATTAACAAAATGCCCGGCTTTATCTCCCTGATCCTCACAGCACTGACTGTTCGCAGTTTACAGAGGAGGAGACTGAGCTCAGAGAGGTTAACTCACTGGGCCTGAGGTCACACAGGCCAAGATTCCAGTCCTAGACCGTCCTTTGAATGACATTCGAGGACTCCCTCCTGCCCTGGGAGTTGGGACTTTCTGAAGCCTTCCACTGGGGTGCAAGGAATCATTTTCCAGTTGTTTCTAGTTGTGTCTGAGCTTGTCCCCCTTGCTAGACTTGGTCTCTTTAAGGCCCGCTCCTATTTCATCCTTTCCCTCTACAGAGGCCCTCCATCCCGTGCATTTGAATAAAGTCATTCGTGTTTGTGTTGCATGAAGGAGACCCTGGTGGCCAGCTAGGTGATGTGCTTCTGGGCACCCAGAGGTGTTCACACCAGCAGCTCTGTTGTGGCTGCCCTTCCCTGTTGCCTCTCAGTGCAGCCTGGGCCTCATGTACAGTCAGTGAGGCCCACCGTGCAGTCCTGGGAGTCTGCTTCTGCAGCTGCTTTGCTCACGCAACACTGTACCACCAGCAAGGGAACGTGGCCATAGAGGGCCTCCAAGAAATGTGATTTTTGATAGCTGCATAATAGTTCGTTTATATTTTCACAGCATCATTATTTAGCTAATCCTGTATTATCGATGTTTCACTTTCCAACTCTCCCCAAAGACTATTAATATTATTATTATTTTTGCTACTCGATAAGTCGATCAATAATTATCTATTAAGCACTTACTATGTGCTGAGAGCAACTTTCCGATCGTCTGGCGTAATTCAAGGGTAACATTGGAATACCGAGTAGAACATCCCCAAACCTATCAGAGGTGGCCAAAGTGGTAGGGGGAAGTTTATAGCCTTACATGCATTTATTAATAAAAAGAGATGAAAAATTAATGAACTAAACATTCAGTTTGAGAAGCTAGAAAAAGAGAAATAAAATTTAAAAAACACACTAAAAGAAAAAGCTAGTGAGCATAAAGGAAGGAAATGAAACCCACAGCAGGTTCTTTAAAAAGACCAAGACAGTGGAAGGCCTAGGGACACACGTGGACTGAAAATTCTGTAGTCACGAGGTCTTCGTGAATATTATGTCCCCCACCAACGTCCAATAACAATTGCTTGGCAAAGTATATTAGTTACCTGTTGCTGTGTAGCTAATTAACCAGAACGTAGGGACTTAAAATAAGAAAAATGTTTCTCACAGTTTCTGTGGGTTAGGACTCCAGATGGGACTTAGCTAGGTGACTTCTTGGCTCAGGGTCTCCATAAGGCTGCAGTCACCGTGCTGGCTGAAGTGCGGGAGATCCATTGCCAAGTTCACTCCCATGGCTGTCGGCGGGCCTCAGGACTTCTTTGGCAATGGGCTGGAGACGGCAGTTCCTTGGAACGTGGACCTCTCCATAGGACTACTCACCATGTGGCTGGCTTGCTTGCTTCCTCCAGAGCTAGGCAGGAGGGAGAGAGAGAGAGGGAAGGAATGACAGGGTGGGGAGAGAGAGAGAGCACACAGCCTTCTGATGATCTTTCTTTCTGTAACTTAACCTTGGAAGTGACATCCCACCGCTTGTGCTATGTTCTAGTATTCTCTTAGCTAGAACAGAGTCCTGGGTTCAGCCACCCTCGAGGGGAGCCAGTTATTCAAGGGCGTGAACACCAGGGGCCACCTCAGCAGCTGCCACCACCCAAAGCGTTTAAGGTCATACTCCTGGAGGTCAAATATCCCTCTCGCTACCTGAGGGCAGCGGTGCATGCTTTGACAGTGATCGGAGCGACGGGCTGGCGGACAGTGGGCGAGCTTTGCTACTCACCGGTTGTGTAAGCCCTGGGAACCTTTGTTAACTCTCTGAAAATGGAGGCATAATAAAGATCACCTGGGAATTCATTGAGCTTATTGCGAAGAGGGAGGGAGAAAGCGCTCTGTAAAGTTCAGAAGGTGGGCATTGTTAAGAGAATAAGGGTGGAGATGCAAGGGCTAAGGGTAGAGATGATTTTTTCTTTCTTTCTTTCTTTCTTTCTTTCTTTCACTCTCTCTCTCTCTCTCTCTCTCTCTCTCTCTCTCTCTCTCTCTCCTCTCTTTCTTTCTTTCATTGATGTAAAACACACACACAGAAAAGGGCACAATCAGAAATGTGCCCCTTGCCTTTAAACATTTCTTCTGAAACAAGTGAACTTTTAAGTTCTTTCTACTTTGTGCCCTTTCCAAAGCCTTCTCCAGTGAGCTAGAATTACTCTTATAATCAGAAAAATACCACCTTTACAAGGTGTAGTTTTTGTTGATTAGAGAATTTCCGTGTAAAAAGCATTTGAGAACTCCTTATCTTGCTAGGGTTTTACCACAAGCCCTGGGAGAAAGGCTGAGAAGGAATTAGTTTCCTTGGGGACAAAATGAGGAAACCATTCTCCTCTTGGGGCAGGCAGGGCACTGCAGGCGGTGTCCTATGTAAGCACCAGGCAGCGAGCCACCCGTCAGCTCCTGGCACCGGAGGGCCCGTGGCAGTGCCAGCCTCCCCGCACCCCACCCAAAGGCCCCTGCCAGCGCTGGTGGAAAAGGCCCTGGCTGGCCAAACCAGGACTCTAGGAAACTTCTACTCTGGGAGTCCACCCTGAATAAGTTGTCGTGATGCAGTCAACCTTTGCGTGCTGACAGACTCGACGCAGCAGTATGTTTAGTAGGAAACACTTAGAGTTAAAGTCAGGGTTCCGCAGAGGGAAGTCGGTGGGATACATTCAGTCATTGAAAGGTGGAGCATTTCCCTGACATAAAATGTGGCTCTGAAATACAGACTCGTGGCTGTGATGCGTACTGAGTGAAGCAGGATCAACGGGTGCAGAGAGAGGGGAGCAGGATGCAAGTCCACGGGAAACACCAGTGGCAGGAAACGTGCAGTAGGGGAAGCGGGGTCCCTCCTGTGGATGAGTGAAGAGTGAGGCTTTTTATTCTTAATCAATAGCTCTAATCGCCTGTGGTGAGCATGTCAGCGCCGTTAGGAACAGAAGTACAGAGCGAAGCATTTAAACCCCCAACAACCCGGACCTCAGTCCTCCCGCTCCCTTCCCCACCTTTACCGCTTTGTTGTAGCGACAGCTAGGCGCGTTCTTCGAATCTACCTTGTATTGCTTTTGAAACTCACATGTACCCTCAGAAAAGTCATGGGCGAGGGGAGAACACAGAACAACAGACTTTTATTTAAAAAAAAATTTTAATGTTACTGTGCTTATTCTTTTTTTTGGATCTTTAATCATTTTTTTATGTTCAATTACAGTTGACATGCGTTATGACATTGGTTTCAGGTGTACGCCCCAGTGATTAGATGTTACATAACTTCCTAAGTGATCGTCCCCATAAATCTCGCACCCATCTGACACCCTAACATAGTTATTAGACTATTTTGACTATATTGCCTATGCTGTACTTCCCCATGACTATTCTGGAACAACCAATTTGTATTTCTTAATCCCTTCACCTTTTCACCCATCCACCCCCAAACCCCTCCCATCTGGTCACCATCAAAACGCAGAACAAAAGACTTTTAAAGTGCATCTCGACATCATCGGAAACAAGAAGCTTAGGGGTTTTACAAGGCGACGGCCCTTTGTTTGAGGATGAGGAAGCAGGGCACAGGGGTGCTGGGTGGCCCACCAAGCTCTCACGGCGTTTGTGCGGGGCTCCTGACGCCCAGTCCGGCTCTGCTCCTGCCCCCTTGGGCTCCTGGAGAAGGCCGGAGGCTGGGCTCAGGGAGCCTGGAGGATGCTCTAGCCAGGTGGGGTGGGCCCCGTGAGGAGCCTTCTGTCTGTTTGTTCTGGGTACCTGGGAGGAAGAGACCAAAGTCTCCTTTTATGGCCTTGGGGGAGTTAATATGTAATGTCCTGGGGTATAAGGGGGACCAGGCAGCAAGCGCCTGAGTCCAGGCCTCCAGCAGTCACCGAGAGCTGCCTCTGGGAGCAGTCACCATGTCGGTGAGACGCTGGCTTTCCCGCCACCCACCTTCTGAATTCACCCACACCTTTGCCTGAATGGGGATGGGGTTGCGAGGGGAAGAATGTCACTGGCCTTCTCCAGGCCTCAGTTTACCCTTCTGTAGAGAGAGGAAGTTCGACAGATGGTCTCCACGGCCCTTTAGCATCCAAGTTCTCTGCTTCCTCCACCCCGTGCTGAGCCTGTCTCTTCCTCTGTAGCCTCAGCATGCTCATAGGTAATATTAATAGCAGCGATAACGACTACTGGCATCTATTGAGCTTTAGACAGATGAAGAAATGGAGGCTTGGAGATTAAATTGGCCAAGGTCATAATCTGTAAATTGCAGGGGGTTGAGTGGATATTCTTTGAGGTCCCTGATTCTTTAATTCCAAACCTGGCTCTGCCGTAGCTTGCTGTGTGGTCCTGGACGAGTCACTGCCCATCTCTGGGCTGCAGTGTCCTGCATTTGGGGAGTAGGATCGCAGACACCTCTTCTGAGCATTAGAGAGTGTGTTAGTGTCCTGTGGCTGCCACAACAACTTCATTCTCTTATGGTTTTGGAGACTGCAGGTCTGAAACTGGGGTGCTGGCAGGGCCACGCTCTCTCTGAAGACGCCTTTCTGGTCTCCAGCTTCCCGTGGTGGCTGCACTCTGGGGCATTGCTCAGCTCAGAGCCGCAGCTCTCAGTCTCTGCCTCTGTCTTCACGGGGCTTTCTCCTGTGTGTCTGTGTTTCTGGGTCCAAATTTCTCACTTCTTATAGGGACACCAATCCTATTGGATTCAGGTCCCACCGTAAATCAGTAGGACCTGATCTTGATTACGTCCGCAAACGCCCAATTTCCAAATGGGTTACATTCCCAGGTCCCAGGTGAACCTGATTTTTTGGGAGACACTATTCCAGCCAGTACAGGTGGGGCGCAGAGTGTGAGTGTGACTGGAGTCCGGTGGGGGGTTCTGGTGTGGAAGGGATGGCGTTCTCCGCCCCTGCGGCTCTCAGGGAGGAGCTGCGGGGCCCAGACCCTTCTCTGACTTTCTCCTTCTCCTGGTCGTGCCACCTGCGCCCTTGCTTTCCTCCTTCTCTGACAACACCTAGGCCAAGTCTCTCATATTATAGATGGGGCAACCGAGGCCAGGAAGGCGCAAAGCTGGCTCCAGGCCACTCAGCCAGTTGGGGGCAAAGCAGGCACTAGACGTGGACCACTGATGGCTACCCCCACCCCACCCCAGCTTTGCTCCCTGCCTCTCTCTGGGCCTCAGACTTTGTTGAAGGGTGACAGGGATGCTTGGCATCCCTATTTGTCCAGCCGCACTCCTGACCCTGGCTAATAATAAGTAACCGCACTGGTGGTCGCCCCTCAGTGTTCCTGAGCCCGTGCCAGGCCCCAGCTAGGCGTGGGGCTTCACCAACACCATCTCTAGTTCTCCCAACCAGCTTGGAGGTGGAAGCTGTTGCTCTCAGGGCCTCTGAGAGCGCGGTCACACAGCGGGCACTCAGCCACTGGCGTCCAGCGAATGCACCCAGCTAGCCCGTTTTATAGGTGAGGAAAGTGAGGTTTGGAGAGGCACGTGGATGCATATTTCAGACACATGATGTCTGGCGTTTTATAGGTTCCTACTTCTGGATGGACTGAGACCTGCATGCCTCTCACAGTCATTTTCTGTTAGTAGTTGGCTCCAAGTTTCTGCGGGAACTAAACATATCCCTGTGGGGGGGATCCTGCCAATGGCACCCTGCGTTTACCGCTTGAACACGCTTGGGAACTATGAGGTCACCAGGGACCACTTTACCCATTTCATAGATGGGCAAACCGAGATTCCCTTAGCTGGGCCCTGTAATGAGGCTGGAATGGATGAGAGCAAAGCAAAACAGGCTAGTGAGGGCTCTGGCTCTCACCCTTCCCAGCTCTGGACCCTCCCGTGCGCAGGGGGAGAGGGAGACCTGGGGCCAGGCCAAGGTAGGATAAAACTCATGAAAAGCGTCTGGGTACCTGCGTGGTTGGTATTTTGTGGACTGTTTCTCTGTTGGTGCAGGGGAAATTTGAGATTATGAACATGGACATGAAGTTGGGGACAACCCTGAAGATCAAGGGCAAGATCGCCGATGATGCTAATGGGTGAGCAAGGGGGTCAGGGTGGGGAGAGAGGGAGGACTGTCCACAGACCTGGACCAGGCCGGGAAGGTGGGGACAGGCAGGGCAGCCCAGTGGGATGGTCAGAGATGAGGGCGACCTCAGGCTAAAGGGGTCCTTTTTACATCCTTGCTCACTCCCACACCCCTGCTGGCTTCCATCCTGTCGAGGCCTGCCTTCATACCTGAGGCTGGGTGTGGGGTTCCTGCGAATTTCACAGCTGAGGCCTTAAGCTCTATTTCTTGGCTTCAACAGACACCGAAGGGACATGTGGAGAAGCCCCTGGAGCTCTGCCCAGCTCTCCATGGGCCAGGTGCCTCTACTGAAAGCCCAAACCCCCAGGGACACTGCCCTCTTTACACAGCCCAGGGGCAGGTGGCCAGCAGTTCACACACGTTATACCAGAGACGGCCACCAGGGGCGCCAAGTGGTGTCGTTTGCATCTTCGTTAGAAGCAGATATTTCTGCACCTGGTGGGTTACATACAGCTCAGCACTAGGCTCTTTCCTGAGACGAATGTCAGCATTTCATGGAACTGATCTCCATCACCTTTTGCTTGGGGAGGGGGCAGGCAGATGCATGGAATAGGAGCCAAGAGAAAACTCACCCCTTTCTCCCACTTGGGTCCCTCAAGGTTGCAGGAAAGTGGGAGAGCTCTGGTCTGAGACCTCCCAATGGAGGCGCCCCATGACCCAGAATGTCCCCCTCTCAGGGAACTCTGAAGGTCTCACCTAGGCTCCTGTAGTGACCCTGCCAAGAAATCACACAACCCATGATCGCATACTTCCAATGACAGGAAGCTGCCCACCTTAGGTTGACAACGGTTTGTGGCCAGACTTAACAGGTCTTCAGATAGCTGAGGACAGCAATTCTCTCCCCCAGGAGGGACACTCCCAGTTCCTGAAACTGCCACTATCAGTTGCCCCCCTGTAGAGAGCCTTAGTCCTGTGCTTCTAATGCAGTGTGTACTCCAGTGCCCAGTCTGACCACCTTGTCACCTCCCTTGTTTTAAGGCACAGACCTCAATGAATACAACCTTTCCTTTGGTGATACTTGCAGCTTGTGGTTAACTAAGGTTCTATGACCCAAGCCGTCCTACCCAGAGCTGGCCCCTAATCCTCACCTGTGACCCCTTCCCCTGCAGCTTTGTGATTAATCTGGGCCAGGGGACAGACACACTGGATCTGCATTTCAACCCACGTTTTGGTGAATCCACCATAGTCTGCAATTCATGGGATGGCAACAACTGGGGGCAGGAGCAACGGGAAGATCACATGTGCTTCAGCCCAGGGTCAGAGGTCAAGGTGAGGTCAAAGGGGAAAGGGGCCTGAGGACAATGTCAAAGGGGGAGCCCAGCTGGTAGGGAACCCTGGTCTAGACACGTGCTGGCACTGTTTGAGCCACCGGGCACCACCACAGCTCATTTCCAGGGAGCCTCCTGCCTCCCTGACACCCTCCCTCCCACTGCAGTTCACCGTGACCTTTGAGAGTGACAAATTCAAGGTGAAGCTGCCAGATGGGTACCAGCTAACCTTTCCCAATAGGCTGGGCCACAGCCACCTGAGCTACCTGAGTGTGCTGGGAGGGTTCAGCCTCTTCTCCTTCAAGCTTGGCTGAGCAGGCAGCACCTCGCAGACTGACGGGACCCCCGCACTCCCAGCCCCCCATCCCTAAGCTTCTCCCCAGTCACTGGGGATCAGCAGCCCCTGGGTCCTGGCTCCCCATCTGCACTGCCTGCCCCTCTGACCCTGTTTTCCTCTCCCAACCCTAAGAATAAATTTAAGAATCCACCTTTATCCAGTCTTTCTGCAGCAGAAATTGTGGTTAGCGTTTCCCACGCATTTCAATGCTCCTGGCTTCCTCATGGTACAGAGGAGGAAGCTCAGGCAGAAGGTCATAGTACTGCCAAGATGGGGTTGGGACACACTTCCAAACACCTCTAAGCACCCACTCTTGCCTACTAGGCCCCTGTTATCAGCAGAGCAAGTGCAAAGCTGCCCTGAGGGATTAGAGGCAGGCACTGGCTCCCGCACCTGGGCCAGGGGCTGTTCCCGGAACTGCGATAAGGACTCCCACCTGGGCCCTTATCTCAGGAACATTCATTCCAGCCTGGTTACTCATTACCCGTGTCTTGGCCCCTTGGAGCTGGGGCCCCGGGCTTCCAAACTCAAAGCTGAGGGTCTTTAAGCAGGTGGGGCTGCCGCTGTACCCTCAGGTCCCTGAACATCTTGCAGGACACCTTTTACCAAAAAAAGCTTTTTTAAATCAGAACCCAGAGGCAGGTCTGGGGTGCATAGGAAGTGGGGAGGCCACACCTGATTTTGCTTTGAGGGCTCTTGGACAAGTTGGGGTTGGGATGGGAATGTGGGGGAAGCAGCCCTAGCAAGGGCGGGAGGCAGCTTCAGGACGAGCCGGGGCAGGCGGTCCCTTAGGGAGGAGACAAAGGCCCTGTGTGGTGTGCCTGCTGCCCCCCACCCAGCACGGACAGCTTCCCCAGCACAAAGGCAGCACTGTGAGGCTGGGCCTTCCAGCCAGTGGGGGCGGGGCCAGAGGGATGGCCCCTGGGTCCAGGGTGGTAGTCTTGGGGAAGCAGGCCAGTCCAGTAGGGCCCTCGGGAACACCCAGGTCCCGGAGCAAGCCTGGCCTCCCTCCTGTGTCTGTCCGGCAGAGGTGTGGAGGGCTTGAGGACAGCTCAGGTTCTCCCAGTTGTCAGATGAGGAGCTGGCTCTGCACCTGGGCTCTTCATGGGTGACAGCCTGAGGTGGGGTACGGTCCTGAGCCCACACTCAGCTGCTCACACCTTGACCTCGTCGTCCTCCTCAGCATCGGCAAACTCGAAGGTGTTTGTTTGCACCGTGCTGGGCACAGGAGCCCTGCTGCCTGCCTGGGGTGCCTCCCACTCTTCATCCAGGCTCTCCCAAGAGGCCCGACCCTGGGGCAGCACCTTCACCAGCTCCCGCCGAGCATCCATCTCAGTGTAGTGCCGGCTGCCCCTGCTGCCACCCCAGCCTGTTCCCCAGTGCCTGCCAGGGGCCATATCAGCAGGTGCACGGGGGCACTCTCCCACCAGGTTGGCCCTCGCCTCGGCCACTGGGCCCAACCCAGCGGTTACCCCGTTGGGGCAGCGTCCACGGGGTGGAGGGCTTGAGGCAGGGGTGGGGGGGTTTGCAGCAGGGATGGAGGGGTTTGCCGCAGGGGCTGAGGCTGGGGTCTCGGCTGCAGAGGCTTCTGAGAGGCTCATAACCCCCAGGAGCTCGCTGAGGAGAGAGGGCCCAAGGTCCAGGTCCAGACGGAAGGACAAGAGGGAATCAGAGCGGTGAAGCTCAGGTTCGGTGGGGAAGGAACTGTCACGGTCTCGGTCACGAGGCTTTTCCGCCCGAGGCACGCGGGAGATGGTGCAGAACCCGGAGTCCAAGCCTAGAAGAGAAATGGGGAGTGGGGTCAGAGCTGGGGTCCCTGACCATGAATTGGGGAGGAGAGAGCTAGGACCAACCCCACCTTGCTGTCTGGCCTCTAGCAAGTCACTGCCCCCAACTGGACTCAGTTCTCCCATCTTTCCAATATAGGGAACCCCACAGTCTCTCATGTGATCGTCCCATCAACCCTGGAGACTGACAATGGACATAAACCTTTCCCACTTTGCAGATGAAGAAAGTGAGGATCAGCCAGGAAGGGCTTGCCCAGGGCCACAGTCTGACGTGGTGGAACCAAGCCTGGAGCTCAGGTCTCCTGTCTCAGTTCCCACTGTAAACTTGGCCTTGGCCCCTGGTCTTCTGCCATGACAGTGGCCGATGGCTGACAGTGAACCCACAGTATGTGGGCTGGTCACAGGGATGGAAGCAGCAGCCGCGATCTGACTGCATAGCGATCACAGACTCAAAGGATGCCCTCCAAAAGTCCAGCCCCTGGCTCCAGGACAATGGGGATTGAGACATAGGGTTATTGTGGACCAGCCCTCAGTGGGGTTCCCAAAGTGACCCGCAGGGGGAGCACTAGAGGCAGCCGCTGGGTGTGGGGTAAGGTTGCAGAGCAAGGAGTGGCCACCAGGTGGCAGCAGGAACCCCGGTTCCTAGGTGAGCTAGGTGGCTCTCCCGCAGAGCCAAGGCAGCACCTGCCTCTCCCCACCAGTACAGGAAGGGCCTCTGACTCCTGTCCATGGGAACAGTTTTCCAAATTAGTCAGTGTATTTTGGAGAGTGGGCTGGTTCCCACCCCCTGACCCTTCCCCATTCACGGTCCTGACCTCCATGGTGATTACCAAACTACTGTGGGGAAGAGACCTCACTTGGAGGCTTGGTTGAATCATGAAACCCCCTGGGTCTCAGCATCTGAAAAATGGGCAAACAACCCAGGCCCTCACCATAACTGGAGTGGCCGTCCGTGGAGCCGGCCGGGCTGCTGTTGAAGCTGAGCTTGCTCACCACGAGGCTGTCGTAGGCAGCCTGGTTGAGTTGGGGAAGGGAGATGGCATTCTTGATGATGGGGGAGACTGGGGGTGGAGCAGGTGAAGGTGACGGTGGGGAAGCTAACCGACGGGGCGGTACCCCCACTCTGCGCACTTGCTGTAGCTTCTTGGCCAGGAAGCTTCGAGGTGAACGGTGGGTACCCCGGGAGCTGCCCCCGTGGTTGCTGAGGAAGGAGGTGTCACCAAAGACGTCCCCGCCACGGCCCACATGCATGGTGTGTCGGAAGTCCCCGAGTGGGGGGCTGATCATGTCTGCAGTCAGCCGCCTCTTTCCCTGAGAGCTGGATGCCCAGCCCACGGGTGACAGCTTGCCCAGGCTCATGACAGGGGCTCCTCCAGCCCCCTGGGGGCCTGGCATCAGCTCTGGCTGATCACAGCCGCTGGCCCATGCCCAGCTGGGGCAGGCCTCGGGTCCACTTCTCCCTTCTCTCCTTCCCAGTGCCAGGGGGTGGACGAAGACCACTCTTCTCTTCTCCTAAAGTGCTGCCCCCAAATGCTGAGGCTGCTGGGGGTCCATGGCTGGTCTCTCCCTGAGGTCTGGCTCCTGGACCCGTGGAATCAGCTGTTGATGTTCTGTCCAAGAACACAGCAGGTATAAGACGTGCCTCAAGCGTGGACAGCCCCTCTCTCACCCAGGTGGAGACCTGAAAGACAGCAAGGCGACAGTAGGCCTGGGGGGGTCCTAGGGCCAAATGGGAACAGCTAAAGAGAATACGCCTGGTCAACCAACAAGGGTGGTGCGGGGCTGGCGGGGGTGGGGCAGCGAGTCACCGACAGAATGCAGAGCAGACAACAGGCAACACAGAAAGAGCTGGGAGAGGACCTGGGACCCGGGCTGCCTCCACACGGGTGCGGGACTGTGAGGGAGCCCAGGAAATTCGGAGCTGTACACGTGCGTGGCCGTCGCACAGGGCCGGGTAGGGAACACCTACTCCCACTGCGAGCCAATGACTTGTGCCCTCACTCACTCAACCCACGCGACAGCCCCCAGGGAGGCACACGTCAGAGGGGAGAACTGAGGCCAAGGAGTGAAATGACTTGCCTGAGGCTACACAGGAGGAAATGGTGACGCAGGGCCCCCTCAACCCAGATCCCGTGAACCCCACGCTACACTGCCTCCCGCTGGCAGGTGGAAGAAGTCATCTCCTTTCTCTGTGGGTTAAATTGTCTTCCACCCAGACTGGCCAGGAGGGAGGCGGCGCCCATCAAAGCCCTTGGGATGGCTGTGTAAACAACTCAGGCAGAGGTTCCTCAGGGCCCTCCCGCCCTCAAGGTGCTTCCTGAAAAGAGGATCCTGTGGTCCAAAGTGGCTTTTTCCAGATGTCTCCTGCATGCCTGGGGCTCTGAGAAGGCCCGCAGGAAAGAACTTCATCCGTTGGTCACAGTGAGGCGGGAGCCTCGGGTGGTACCAAAAGCTATTCCTTGGCCAATCCCTCCCCTCCTGATCTCCCACCACCCCAGTCTTCTCTCAACTCCTCTTGGTCTGACCCCGGCCTTGCTAGTATCATAGGAAGTGCAGCTGAAGGGCACCCGTGGGCCTATGGTCCATCTCTGGTCTTCCTGTGGTGCAGGGAAAGGCCACGCTTGCTCCAGGTCACAGGAAGAGAGCTAGTCGAGACTTGAACCCAGAGCCTGACTCACATGGCCTGTGACCGGCTCCTGGAGCCCAGTCTAGTCTCCCCAGATTGGCAGCGCCCTCTGAGGGTGGGGCGCCTACCTGGGCTCTCCTGCCTTCCTCCTTCCCAGCACCTGGCTTGGTCTCTGCACACAGCTGTGCGCATGGTCTCTGCCAAATCAATGTCGGTTTCACGAGATCTTCAGGCCACAGGGTAACACATCACCCCTTGCTACCTGCTGAAGGAGGCTAGTAGGGAATTTGGTGGCCTCACCTTGTGACCTTGGGCCAGTCACTTATCTCTGCAGGCCTGGGACCTCAGCTGATAAAAGCTGATAAGAATCCTTAACAAGAACACCTAGATCTGAGTCTCAAGTTTTGTTTTTTTTTAAAACTTTGCTGCCACCTCCAAGCATAAAAATCCCAATACTGCCCTTTGAATGTTATTTGAAATTCAAAATAGGTTAAATAACAAGATAAAAACAAAGGAGGCAATAAAACAAAGCTTGCTTTGTTTTCTGACTACATTCTCTTTCCTTCCCACCATCTGATCCTCCCATAACCCTAACTCCTCCCCTGGGGGGAGTTCTGAATCATCCCTTTCCCTGGCACCCCTGGCACCCCTGGCACCGAGAAGCCTTCGTGGAATGTTTGCTGTAGTTAGGAGGCACACTGCAGTTGGCCGGCCATTACATGATGTCACCTGACTCTCCGACGGCCCCGCAGAGCTGCCGGGTTAGCGCATTTCACGGGGAGAGCCAAGGGGCAGAGGAAAGGGGCTTGGCCAAGGTCACACGGCAGGCACATGGCACAGGCCGGGTTTCCCCATTCTGCGGATGAGGGGTGGATGTTTGGAAAAAGAAACGGGTGGGGGGCCATTCTGAAATGCCGTGGAGGGGCCTGCCACGTGGCCACCCCCACTTCTCTCCTAGCCCCCCAACTCCCTGAAGCAGCCCCTCCTCTCTCAGCAAAAAGGGCTCCACCTCCCGCCGCACCCCCGTTGCCGCTGTGACTTGGGAGAGCTTCTGTCCCAATCTTGCGATGATCCCACCTCCCAAATGCCCCTGGGCACCTCTGAAAGGTCTCCCACTGCCCACTGCCGGAGAGGGGCCCTGCCATGCCATGGGGCCGAGGGCGGGGCACTAGTCCGGGACCCATTTCCCCATGTGGAAAATAAGAAAAGCCTCGAAGGCTGCCCCCTCCCGGGGGGGGGGGGGTTGTAATAGTGCAAGGCACTGTAATTTGTCCCCCAGAAGCTGGGGCAGGGTGGCTCTCGGGTCAAATCCAACATCCTTATACCAACAGCTCTCATTCTGGGGACCCCTGGTGGCGGCTGTTTGGCACTTGGTGCTGACCACGGGGTATGGCTGGCGACCAGGTGTGCCCCACCTGGCCCGGGAGTTAGCAGGGCTCTGGGTGCCCTGGTGCAAGGCCTATCTCCCCTCACTAGCGCTGGCACACCACCTGCTAATGCTCACGACACCCATTTTACAGATGAAATAAACAAGGCGCACAAGGGAACTAACTCGCCCCAGGCGGCAGAGCAGAAGAGGTGGTGTGGCTGGGAATCCCCCAGGATTCCACCAACATCAATCAGCAGTGAATGCCGGCGAGGGGTGAAGACCCAGGGGTGTGAGGGAGAGTCGCTGGAGGAGGCACCGCCAGCCCCCGAGCAAGGGAAGGGCAGGTCTGGGAGGCAGGGGACTCAGCTCTGCAGATTCAGTGTGCCCGCGTCCTAGGCAAGAGTGGCCACCACGCAGCCGTGGTGTCGCAGGAGTCCTTATGTTTACCCTACCGAAGACAGGCCAGGGCCCACGGAAGTTTGCTCAAGAGTGGTAACGACCGACCGCAAAGACGAGGTTTGAGGCGCCAGGCAGGGACCGTGTATTAGGAGACCAGTAGGGGCCGCTGTTGGAGACGCGGGTGGTTGGGGGTGAGGGGCTGGGAGGGGGCGAGGAGCGGGTCTGACTGCGGGGTGAGCAGAGGCGCAGGCGGGGGCGGCCGCACCCCGGCGCTCACCTGGGAGTCAACCGCAGGCTGCGGGGTCCGCGGGCGGCGCCACCTCTCATCCTGGAGGCCTGTGGCATGCTCACAGCCCCCTCCCCGCCAGCGTCCGCGGGGTAACGCCGCCCCTCCCGAGGGACAGCGGGACCCTATCTTGGTTAGGGCCCCTGGAATAGGATGCTGACCCCTGGGGGCCTGGCTTCCCACGCTTCTCAAACGCCAGCTGTTTGAAGAGGGAGAGACGTGGAAACTGAGGCCAGAAGAGAGTAGCAGGCTGCCCAAGTCGCCGCGGGGACTCCGGACTGGGAGCGGGTTAGGGAGGGGAGCCCCGTGGGCCGCAGGGCGGTAGGAGAAAGTGGCGAGCGAGAGACGCTCCTAGCCCCACCACCCCAGGTCAGCGCCAAGTCCGCCCTCCGCTCGGCGAGGCGCAGCGGCTGCGGGCCCGGCCGGCCTCCCACGGACCTGGGCTCCCGTCCCCGCGCCGCGTTCTGTGCCGCGGTGGCCCCCAGGCCAGCCCCTCCGCCTCTCTGAGCCCCAGCGTCCCGGTCTAGAACGCGGGCTTCAAACTTCGCGGGTCTTGTGTGGTCGGGGCAAGCACGCACGGTCTCGAGGGCGGACGGGACTGGAAGCCCGGCAGAGCCTTTGGCCGCAAAACATTCCCTCTGGGGGCCGCGGGTTAGAACGCAGAGGGTCGCTCCGGGGGGAAGGGGACAGCCGGCTGCCCTGGCTGGAGGGGAACCGGACGGGATGACCTCATCCGCGGCTCCGGCCTGGAATGCAGCGGTTGGGGAGGGGGCAGGGTGCTTGGTCCATCTCCCCAGCGCTGCCCGCCTCCCCCCCACTTCCCGCTCTCCGCGCCGGCCAAGGAGCCCGACATTCCAAGACATTGCCCCCTCCCCGTTCCTTCCCTTCCCTACCCCAGGCAGGAAGGAGCATAGACGGCCCTCTGCTCGCCCCCTCCTCCTGCCACCGGGTTTACCGCTCCCCCAATTCTCTGCCCCACTCCGTTCGCCGGGAACAGGGCAAAACCACCCAAAACTTGGGAGTGTCCCAGCGCTGCTTCGCGCCCAGTGCGCCAGGCCTTCCTGTTGGCACCCGGGCACCTTCGGCAGCAGGGCCCCTTCCCCCACCCCAGCCCGGAGAGCCTAGGAGCGTGCAGAGTCCCAGCGGGCGCCCTGTCCCCCCGCTGCGTCCACGCCCACCCAGGGCTCGGGGACCCGCGGACCAGCTCGTTGTTACCTTCTCTCGGTGAGCCCCGGGGCTGGGGACGAGGGCGGACGCGGCGGCAGTGGCGGCGGAGGCAGCGCGTCGCGGCGCGCAGCCCGGGCGAGTCGCTGGGCCGGTCTGCGCCGCCCTGGCCTCGGGCTCTGCGGGCTGGCTCCCGGGCGGGGGCGGGGTGTGGGCGCGCGCCCTCCTCCCGCCCCCGTCCTCCCGCCAGCGGGCGGGGCCCCTCCCGGGCACCCAGCACGCCGCCCGGAGCAGCGGCCCGAACCAGAGGGGGCGTGGCGGGGCCGCCAGGCCGGCCGTCAGGGGCAGGAGGAGCCAGGGAATGTGCGGTTGCCCGGCTAGGCGACTCGGGTTGTCCGCAGCCAAGCCCTTCCCCACCAGCGCTCCTCGTGGTCTGGGGGCGCTCTGACCTGAGGACTGGCTCCCGGGCTCTCCAGCCGCTCCCTGCGGGAGTTTGGGGAATCGGGAAGCCTGCCTCCCAGGCCTTGTATGCTGGAGAGATCAGCTTAGACATTGAGTTCTACCGGCTGGGGTGACCACTCCCTTTCTCCCAACCACCGGCTTCTTTCAACCCTACACACAAGCGCTGTGGGCGCCAAGACGCAGACTTGAGCCAGACTGGGGAGCGGGCCACGGCAGGCCACGGGTAGAGTGGTGTGGTGTGCTGGTCAAGAACGTGGTCCCTGGAACCCAACAGCTTGCCTTGCTATTCTGCCCTGGACAATGACGTACCTTTCCCCAGCCTTAGTTTCCCTACCTGTAAAGTGGGAAGATAAAAGCCAGCATCAGATCTTATGTCACTGAGTCTCTGCTCTGTCAGCACCTAGCTGGCTTGCTGAGCAAACAGGTCGATGAGATCACACCTCAGGTGGATGGATTCAGAAAGGTTTGTCGAGCACCTCACCCTGCCCCCAGGGGTCAGGGGACCCGCTGTGCACGGGACCCTGTGCCACCCTCCGGGAGGGAAGAGAGGCCTCTGATTCCTGCTTCGTGTTGTTTTGTTCTCCTCTGATACCCACCTTGGACTATGAGCGCCCCTCGGGCAGGCGGGAGGCCCTGTGGGCTGTCTCTGCCCAGTGTCCCCTAACAGGCTTGTAGGGGAGGGGAGGGGCTCACCAAGGATTCCTGGAGGAGCTGACACCCGCAGAGGGAAGGGCGGTGGAGGTGCCTACACACCTGGTGGGAGACGGCCTGCAAAGGCTTGGAGCGGAGGGCCACCTGGAGGAGGCAGGCATAGCTGGAGGGGATGGTCTGCACTGGCGGGGCTGGGGGCCAGGGGCTGTGCTCACACACAGGTGGAGGAGACAAGGTTTGTTCAGAGTACTGGCCTTTTTTCGTCGTCTTCTTGAATCCTCTTGCGGGCCACCAAGGGAGGGGGTTATTTGCACAGCTGGAAATGGGGAAACTGAGGCACAAAGCATTCCAGCACTTGCTCAAGTGGCACAACGGTAGGATTGAGACTGCAGTTGGTCAGAGCTCATTCCCTGGGGTTAGGCTTTGTCCCAGGGAAAATTAGGGATAGTCTCAGAGGCGCTGAGGAGCGTGGGGGAAGGGGGAGGGGGCTGCACTGGACAGGCAGGGACCAGTGGATGGCCAGCACAGTCGGGGGCTGGGAGAGAACTGGGCCAGGTCTTGAGGGCTTAACCTTGGGCCAGGTGTCCAGCCTCACCAGAGCAGGGATGGGAAGCCAGCAGGCAGCGTGATCGGGTGGGCATTTAGAAGCTCCTGTGTGAGCACAGAATGGACCAGCAGGACAGTGATGGAGGCAGGAACCAGTAACAGCAGTGGTAACAGGAGCATTTATTGAGTGTCTAAGGTATACCTGGCTCTACAGCCTCTTACATGCTTCATCACATTTAACCCTCACGAGAGCCCCCTTGAGACTGTACTGTGCCTGCCATCGTGTCCCCTTTGCAGAGAAGGGACTTGTCCAAAGCCACCTACTGCTGCAAAATGTCCACACTTTCTGGTTTGCCCAGGACGGACCCGGGTGAGGCCTACTGTCCCAGCGAAATTATTACTAGCACGTCCTTTCACTCTCAAAGGTGACCAGGTTAGACAATAAACTACCTGTCACTCTAGTCAGAGGGTCCCCAGAGCAGCTGGCAGAGGAGGCAGTTCAGTGTGATGTCAGAGACCCGGAGCCCAAACCCTGGCCACTGGCTTCCCAGCCACTGTGCGACTGTGGGCAAGGCGCCTGGCCTCTCTGGGCCTCTAGTGTCTTGTCTATAAAATGGGTATAATTCCAGTGCAGATATTGGCCACTTGTGGGTATTTACCACTTCTTGTGAGCCCCAGAGAGACAGCTAAGGAAGCAATCTTCATGAAAACGGTTACAATGCGGCACACACTCCCACGGTCCCCTGTAGCTCTGGTGTGGGGGCGGGCAGGGACCTTCCTATTACATGCCGGGCACTCTGTCTCTGTCAGCTCACCGCGAGGCAACCTGTGAGCCAGGAATTCTTTGTCCCATTTTACAGATGGGTAAACTGAGGCTGTGAGGAGCTCCCATCCCTCCTTTCCAGACAGGAGTTCCTCTCCGTGCAGGCTGCGTGCCTGTCCCTGGAGGGTGAGAGAAAGGGAGGGTCTGGGCATCCCTGTGAAGGAAGCAGGGATGGGCAGTCCCCGTCTTCCATGGTTCCCCCTCCCCCAATTCCCATGGTCCCCTCCCTCCCCCTTTCACGAAGCTGTGTGCAGGAGCGCAGGGGTTAAGCCTGGCTGGGCTGTAATCACCGTGCAGAATGCAGAACAAATGCTTGCCAGCTGGGGACTGGGAGCTGCTAGGTGGACCTGGCTGCCTGAAGCTCAGGAGCCCCCATCTCCTCCTCTGTCCTGGAGGAACCAGGCCCCTTGGGCCATAATCCCAGAGCTCAGCTGCCCCCTCAACTCACCCCTGCAGGCTGGGTGGGCTGAGGCAGGGCGCTTATAGGAAAGAGGCAGTTTCTGGGCAGGCTGTCCTCTGTGGAGCTGGGGTGAAGGGGGCAGGGCACAACTAGAGAGGGGAATTTCCCCCTTGGGGACCCAGGAATGCCAGTGGCTGCCCAACAGGCTCCAGCCAGGCTTGGGGTGGGAGTCTTGAGCTGAATGGGTTGGCTTGGCCACATCCCCCAGCCCAGCCCAGCCCACGTACCCTTTCCACTCTACAATGTGGCTGCGCTTTTGGTCAGTTCATGCGTCTGCCTGTTGATGCGTCCCCCAAGTCCTCTGTCTCATGAGTGTCCACAGGTCCATCCACCCCCAGATGCAATCACCAACCCGTCCATCCACCCATTGCCCACATGCCTGTTTATCCTCTACCCACCCCTCCTGTTCCTCTGTGGATCTACGACCCACCCATTCAGTCACCTGACCACGTATCCACCCCTCGGTTGACCCACTGCTAACACCCCTGTCCATTCATCCATTCAGTCCCACCCACTCATCCACCTACACACCCACGCACCTTCCCCCACCCACCTATATATCCACTCACCCACTCCATCCCTCCTGCATCCCTTGATCCCCTGCCCACACCCGCACCCACCTATCCACCCACGTGGCCCACCAGATTCACCCCTCCTCTCCCTGTCCATCCTATAGTGCTCTTGCCTCGACTCACACACGGCCTCTGCTGACCACACGGGACTTCACACACGCCCTCATCTTTCTCGCGTGCAGAAACTTCGCTCACCTTCATGGGTGGGTCACCCTTGGGCAACACATCCTTGAAAGCTGCTTTGAAATGTCACCTCCTCCTGGAGGTCCTCCTTCAGAGTGAGCCTCTCCCCTGCACCCAGTCCATCGTCTACATTGGTGTCTGATGCCCTGCGAGGTCTTCCACAAGACAGTGATGTCTGTGCACCTGGCACGTCTGGGGAGTGGACGGTCCCGACCAGCACAGCAAGGGGGTCCTTGTCTCCTAAACTGGACTATAACCACTCTCAGGGCAGGTGGCTTCCATCTGGGACTGCTCCAGGGACACTGTCCATGGACTGGACTCCTGGCAGGGGCTCAGACACACCTGGGCATTGCAGGGGGAGGGGCAGTGTTGCCATCTCCAGGTGGGTTGTGCTGGGGATGAGTTCTGCAGCTAGGGGGGAGACGGGCAATGGGCCAGCGGGGCTCCCTCCCATGCTCCCCCCTCTATTACCCAGCATGCATTTCCACTCAGACAAACCCCAGTTCAAACCCAGGCTTTGCCTCTCACTAGCCCAGTGACCCTGGACAAGCTGCATCTTCGCCCGGGCCTTATTTGCATCGCCTGCGATGAGCCACGAAGTTCACTGCCTGGCCTATGGTTAATGGTCAAGGAAGGGGAGCACTATTGTTACTGTTGTTGCCGTTTTCCAGGGGGTGTTCAATGTGCATCGAACACACATTATGTGAGGGCCTGCTGTGGGCCAGGGCTGGGCATGGCCCCTCGTGAGGGCGGCGCGGCGAGTAAGAAATACAGTCCCTGCTCTCCAGACAGAGACCAGGATGTTGGTGGGGATGAAGGGCCAACACAGTAGTAGAAGGGACCAGGGAGACAAGGGATTGACTGAGGAGGTCCAGGGAGACTTCCTGGAGGAGGTGGCATTTGAGTTGGGACTGTGTCTTGGGGTAAGATTGCCCACAGGTAAAGCAGGACTGGAGAGGTTAGAAGGTGATCTGGGAAAGGTCTACTGTGGAGGAGGGGAGAGAGGCCTAGAACTCAGTGCTTTGGGAGGAGGGGCTTTGGAGGGCCCTTTGTGACATGGGCCATGGCCCTGCCCCCAGTGATGGCTGCCCTCAGGGGTCACAGGCCCTGGGGTGCCTTGGATCCTTGATAGGAGTTTCCTCATTAGAGCCCAGGCAGCAAGCTGGCCCAAAGATTTTTGTTTCTAGTTTTTTTTTCTCTTCCGGCTGACTTTGAGAACAGGAATGTGCTGCGAGGGAGCCAGGGATGGAGACCTTCTGGAAGGAACCTCGGCACTGTAGTTGCTCCCTCCCATCCCAGAGTCCCTACATCCAGCACTCCGGGGTTTCAGGGCCTCGAGAGCTTCCCGGGACGCGGAGGCCCAGAGAGGACAGCAGGGCCGCACAGCGAGCCTGCAGTGGAGCTGGGAGTGCCAGCTGCCTGCCACATGCCCCATGGTTGCCTTCAGTGTGGGTGGCATCTGCTGAGTGCCTACTGTGTGCCACATCCCAGCTTAACAGCACCAAACAGACGGGCTCACAGGCAGTTAAGGCTCAGGCAGGCCTTCCAGGAAGGCTGCCTGGAGGAGGTGGGACGCGGTTTTACACAGACTGCACAAACCAGAGGTGTGAATCCAGGCTGGGTGCACTAAGCGTGTGCATCTGGCACGAGTGTGCGTGCCACCGGGCGTCAGCCAGAGTGATGACTGGGACGCTGGAGGCCAGGTGATGGCAGATTGGTCTGGGTCTGCCCTGCCTGGCTGTGTCTGAAGGTGCTGCCTGGGTGTGGGTGGGTTCTTGGGAGACAGAGGGTCAGGATGGGAGTTAATTTCAAGGGTATTTTGGAGGGTGTGGCCCAGCAGGGAGAGCTGGGAGAGCCAGGAAAGCAGGGGAGCGTGGTGGTTCTTGGAGGCGGGCAGCTGTCAGGGCCTGAAATGCCCCTGGAATTCCAGGCTCTGGGAAAGGGCTGGCCGTGTGGAAGAGTTTTCTCAGCTGGAGCCTTCCAGGCCGCCTGCGCTCTGATTCCCTCACTGCTCTGCAGGGAAATGGGGGCGGGGAAGGCCCCCACTCCACACACACCGACCCCGCCAGGCTCTCCTCCTGGAGAACAGGACAAGAAGTTGGATGGGGCCTGAGGAAGGATGCAGGGTCAGTTCCTCCAGCCCACCCCTGAGGACAGTCGGATGGATGGATGGAGGGGGGTGGGGCATGGGGGTCTGAGGTGCCTGTAGCTGCACAGGGTGGGGAGGGAGAGCAAGAGGGTCAGGCCCCGGAGACCCTGTCGTCCCAGGGGTGATGGCTGGGCTGGGTTCTGCAGAGCTGGGCCTGGCGTCCCAGAGCCTGGATGGAAGGCAGTGGGGAGGGTCCTGCAGGAGGTCTTTGTTCTCAATGGGAGGGGGCGAGCGGTGGAGAGAGGAGGGGCAGGGAGGGACAGGAAAAGTGTTTGAGGAGCAGAAACAATGGCCTATTCTCTGCCATCCAGCCTGGCTCCAGAGATAGGCGGTGGGCTGGGGGCCAGCCCTGCCTTGCCCTGACCATCTCCAGCATCACCTTCTCCAGCGACCCAGCCCTTGGGGCTTCACGCGGTCCTCTCTGGGGGGGACGGGGGCTGCTTCCTCTCCCCCACAACCACAGGCTCCTTCCTGGACGCACTGGTCTGTCTGTTTGTTTTCTTCTCACAAAAGCCAGCCCACTTGGGCTGATGAAGGTTTTCGCGTACGTGATTCTTGCGTGGTGACTGCAGAGACAGGAGGGAGAGCATCCCGAGGCGGCACCTGCCGTCCCTGATGGAGCTGGGGCGGCTGAGTGCCCCGGGTCCACCCCTCACTACCTCTTAGCCCCTGGTTTCCCCTCCCTTTCCTGGACTGATGATAGGCGGAAGATTACCAGAAGTGAGGGGGAGCTAACACTTAAGTAATGTCCAGCGCTTCCTAAGTGGCAGGCGAGGGCTCGAGCTCAGGGCTCGTGCCTCACTGGCATTGGCTCTAACCCTCACAGCTCCATTGTGCAGATGAGGAAAGTGAGGCAGAGGAGGTACAGTTACTTCCTCAGCCT
This sequence comes from Desmodus rotundus, assembly GCF_022682495.2. Classification (NCBI taxonomy): domain Eukaryota; kingdom Metazoa; phylum Chordata; class Mammalia; order Chiroptera; family Phyllostomidae; genus Desmodus; species Desmodus rotundus. The sequence continues at coordinate 194,346,350 of NC_071389.1, read as the reverse complement.
CCCGTTGCTTTGACATGGTCCCCCTGGATTGCAACCCAGGTCTGGGGTGTCCCCAATGTCCTGCTGCCTTGAGGGCAAAGGCTCGGAGACCTCGAAGGGCCTGTGATCTCCGTCTAAGTTTATGGGAAGGACCTCGTGTGTTGCACACACGTCCGCCTGGGGCCGGAATTGCCCAGAAGCATCCCTGGCTGATGGTGTTGCCTCTACTTACACCTCTTTGGTGTGTGTGGGGGCTCACCCCGAGGGCAGCCCTGCCAGGCAGGAGGTTGAGCAGAAATTAGCTCCTCATAAGTTCTGCCCGCTGCGCCACCTCCCCGCGGCTGGGGCTGCATGCGGATGTCCTCAGGCTTCTCCCTTTCCAAATGTCTGTGCGGGAGCCCAGGTGACCAAAGGAGACAGGTTGGGGAGGAGTTCCACGGACCCAGGCTGGGGCGTGTTGCTGGTCATACTCCTTGTACTTTTCTAAGTCGTTTTGTGAACTTAATGGTCACGTCACGGTGAGCCCTCACTAAGCTCCGACTCGACACCTGGCGACGGGGCACAGCATTGCCTTGGGTCTCAGGAAGCTGAACCCCAGCGTGCAGAGGGGGACTCAGTGGCTTGTACCATTTCACGTGCAGTGTGACCTTTATGAACTCGTGAAGACGCTGACCACATCCTCGTGGGTAAGCAGACGATCTCCAGGTCAGGAACCTATCTCAGAGAGGTGGAGTGACCCATTTCACCATCTTTCTGCAGGGTGATTGACCAACTGGCTCTCAGCAGGCTGTCCCTGGGGGACCTACGGGGGTTAACTGGGCTGCCTGCTGCCCAGCAAGCAGGAGGGAGGGGTCACAGTGCCTGAGGGTGGGGAGTGGGCAGCCCCCCACCCCTAGGTCTCTGCCTCCACCTCTGTGGGCTGGTGGGCCACTTGAGCCTCCGCCAGCCTCTTGTTGACTCAGCCGGTCTCTCTGCTGCCAAGGCCTGCTGGCCAGAGCTCCCATGGGGAGGGTCAGGCCGCATTCTTCTCTGGCTGGAGCCTGGGGGTGGCTGGCACCCGCTGGTGGATTCTGTGTGCTAGGTTGTGGATACTGGGACAGACGCTGGGGTGAGACTGGAAAAGGTTTTTTGGGGAGCAAGGCTGGGGACCCAAGGGGACACTGTAAGATGAATGGCTTAGCCTGGGAACCAAGCTGCTTGGGCATGTGGCCCGGTTTTCCCATTGACGAGCTCGGTGGTCTCGTTGAGCTGCCACCACGGCCTGTGTCCGTCCCCTCCCTGCCTCAGTCTCCCTGCCCATCAGGTGGGTGCAGTGGCAATAAGCCCAGCTGCTTATTATAGCTTTTGGGAGGATCGAAGGAGAAGAACGAGTTGGGCAGGAGTGAACACCCTTTGTAGTCCGAGGGCCCACACGCGGCAGCTGGCCGGCCTGGCCCGGCCCTGGCCTTCTCCGGGCAGGGTGAGGGAGGGGAAGGGACGAAGGGGAAGCTGGCAGCTGTGGCCCGACACCCCTGCCTCCTACACTGGGCAGGCCTGACACTGTGACAGTAACAATAATGTCACCACTTTCTGGATGTGCAAAGCCCTGGAGGGCTGGCAAATTCCTTCCATACCTGTTATCTCAAGTCACCTGTGCTTCCTGCCTCAGGGCCTTTGCACTGCTGTTCCTTCTGCCCAGCACACTTTTCCCTAGATGAGTGAAAGCTACCCCCTTCTCAGCTCAAGTGTCATCTTCTCAGAAGCCTGCAAGACCACCCACCTAAATTCACTTCTCCCTCCCACCCTTCGCCCTGCCGACAGCCTCCTTTGTTCATATGGCAGCACCGTCTCCCCCAGGACCTCAGGCCCTGTGAGGGACCGCGACTGCCTTGTCCATCGCCATGTCTGGAGACAGGCCGGAGCCTTCGGTGGTAGCTACTATTGTCCCATCCTACAGGGAGGAGCCTGAGGCTCAGAGAGGGCAAATGACTTGCCCAAAGCCACACAGCCAGGAAGGAAGGGAGCCTGTTGGGGGCTCTTTGCAGAACTGCCCACCCCACAGCTGCACTGCCTGTACCCTCATCAGGGCTCCCTGGTCACGGCCATGGCCACAAGGTGGAGGCCGTGCCTCCTGCCTTGCACACACGAGTTGCTGTGCACACACAGTATCCGTTTTGTGTAATGTGAGGGGGACAGAGATTCGCTTTGCAGAAGAATAAGTCACTGGGTCCAGCATACAGGGTCCAGCTGCCACCCCAGCGGGCCTCTGGGCTAACAGCTCGGGCCAGAGTGGGGGGAGTGGGGGGCATCCCAGGGCCTCCTCACCCTGCTCAGGCAGGCTGGCCTGTCTCATAGCCCTCCCAGAATTGCATCGGCAGCTGTTGGGTGGCCGGATGCCCCACCCCCTGTGCCTCTGGGCCCTGAGCCCAGGCCGAAGGCGGATCTGTGGCTGGCACTGCTCCTTCGGTTTGGGGTGGGAACACCGCAGGGATTTTAAAAATAAAGGGCCTTGAGACAGTGGCCTGGCCCAGCCGGCCATGGGGCAGGGTGGGGGCAAGATAGAGACAATGGGATGCTGAGGCTTGGAGGCTGTCTACCCACAGGGAGCAGCCAGGCCACGGGAGCCCCATTCTCCTCGCCCGCCAACAGCATTGCTCTCCCAGGAGCACTCCCTCCCCACCTATCCTAAACAAAGGTCTCACATACACCATGTACCGAGCACCTACTATGTGCTGGGCCTCCCTGACCACAGGGTGGGAACCTCCAACCAGTCTTTCCTCCAGCTGTGCTGCTCTGCCCAGAGAGGCCCCTCTCCTCCTTACCCAACCTCAGGGCAAATTATTATTGAGTGCCTACTATGCGCCAGGCAAGCCTGGCCTCTCTGTGCCTTTCTCCTTTGTGCTGACACTCCCTCGGGCCTCTCCCCATCTCAGGCTGCCTCTTCCCCATCTCAGGCTGTTCCTGTGTCCCTCTCTCTCCTTTGGCCCAGCTAACAGGAAGCAGCCGGAGAGGTCAAGGGCCGCTGGGCCTCCAGAGCCCAGCATCTGCACACACAGGGGCCTGTCTGCAGGGGTGGGGGGGGGAACTTCCTGTTTATGAGAATCACAAAGACCCCCAGGGCGGTGCCTTGGACAGGCCTCCTGGCAGCCCCTCTAGTCTAGACCTCAGTCGCTCCCAGAGAGGCCCCCACACATCCCTACAGGCCCCAAGCAGCCAGCTCAGACCCAGGCCACTGCCCTCCCCCACTGTGGGGAGGGCAAGAAGGGAGGAGGACTGAGGAGTCTAAGGAATGGCCAGGAATGTGGGAGTCGAATGTCCAGAATGTCCGCAGGAAGCATCCACGGCTCCAGGGCCCAGCCCCCCCTAGTCTGGGCGCCCTGCCCTGCTTTGATGGGGGAGGGGCTGAGGGAGCAGGAAGGAGGGGGCCAGACCCCATCCTGCCCCGCTGGGGCAACAGGGCTTCATCTCTGGCGGCTGCGGCCTCTCATCTGTGGGGAGCAGTGGTGGGTCTGCAGTGAGCTCCGTCAGCCTGGTTTCTGGAGTTTCCCCTCTGCCTCCGTGCCTCGCTCGGGCCAAGACGTCTCTTCACCTCAGAGAACCCCTCCGGTTCAAGGCCCCAGATCCAAGCAGGGACAGGGGCAGCAAGAGGGGTGGGGCAGGCCAAAGGTACTCTGGGGTGGCGAACAGCTTTGTCCTCCCCACCACCCCCCAGGCAGCCCTGGCCATTCTGTCCTGTGGTTGCCCAACAGGTATTGATTGACCAAAGGCCTGAGGGTCAAGGCCAGCTGGAAGAGGCCATAAAGAGGGAACCCCACCTTGTCTCTCTCCCCCTACCTAACCCAGTAGGAGGTGAGCAACACCTGTCTGTCTCCACTCCCCATTCCCCCAGAGTACCTGGAGACAGACTCTTAGGACACAACACTGTCAGTGCTTGAGGCAGTCATTCCCTAGGGGGTGGTAGTGATGAGGAGTCAGAGAACACAGAGGAGGTAGTCAGGGAGGGCTTCCTGGAGGAGGGTGCCCTCTCAACATAGAAACCTAAAATTGGGCAATGCCCCCAGGAAACAGTCTGGTTAAAGGCACGGGATTTCCCAAGAAATGTTAGTAACAGGATGGGGCTGGAGGAACCTGCAAGTGAGGGAGTGAGAGCTTTGTAGGAGTGCGGGGGTGGGATGGGGTTGGGGGTGGGGGATGAGATCATTTGTCCTCAAAGCCTGGGCTGTCCCTGGCTCTGGAGCGCCCTCTTTTGCCCCAGGCCAGGAGGCAGTAGGGTAAAGGAACCACTGGGACTTGGTGTGGCTGTCTGGACATGGTGAGGGGAAGGGCCCAGAGCCTGGGACTGGGACCCTGGCCTCTGGCCTCTGGCTCTGCAGAGCCGCTCAAACTGCAGGCTCTCCAGCCTCCGACAGGCCTGCTCTGGGCTGGAGCACCGGCAAGGCCCCAAGGCGCGGGCCGCTTGCACAGGCCACCCTGTGGTGGGGAAGAGCCCTGGCTCTGCCTAGTTCCAGCTGTGTGACCTTGGGCAAGTTATTAGCTCCCCTGGCCCGTTTCCTCCCGTAAAATGGGGCTAAAGACAGGACCTGCCTCAGAGGCCTGTTGGTGGATGGAATTACTTTAGCAAAGCACCTGGCACTCGTGAGTGCCTATTCCAGTTAACCAGTATTATTACTAATCGGGGAAAAGAGAAAGTTGGTTTTCCTCCAAGGACATGCTGACAGGTGGGCGGAAGGTGTGTTACCAGGAGTCTTCAAAACAAGGCTTGATACTCAGTCCCTGGGATTTCCAGACTTGCCTGATCCAAGGGACCCCCGGGCTCTCGTTTAAAATATCCGCTTCCCACCCCCACACTCTGTCCTGGCAGGTCTGGGTGGGACAGGCCTCGGGACTTATAAGGAAGCCCCAGCCTTTTAGAGACAGGTGTGGGGAACATTCCTCTCTGATGACAACAAGGATTCACTCCAAATGCTTCCTCCTTGGGAACCCATTCCTTCTGAGGACTCTCTAAAAAAGTCGCTCTTCTCTGAGCCCTCCCTGTGTTAACCCCTAGGGCCCTCACGACAATCTACTTGTAGGTACCTAGAGTTGTTCCTGTTTTACTGATGGGGACACTGAGTCCTACAGAAGCTAAGAAATTTGCCCAAGGTAGAGAGAAATGTTGTGACTGACTTGTCAGGAGTCAATCTGGGATTTGAACTTGGACTTGGGTCCTTAACCTTTGGGTTGTAGTCTCCCCACCTGCCTTGATCCCTTGGGACACTTGATACGTTGTCTCCAGGTGGCTTGGGGTAGGAGCCGGGAATCGATACTTACTACTTCTTTGTAAGGCTGTGACCCTTGAATCAAAAAATGACTGGTCCCGCTTTAGACTGCCCGGAGAGGCAGAAAAGTGGGATTCAACTTCCTGTGTCTCACTTGTGTCCCACGGGTGGTCTCGGGTACTTCCTTCTCCCTGAGCTGGTTTCTCTGAGTCTAAAATGGGGACACAGCACCTCCCTGGGCGTCAACTGAGTTGCCCAGACCAGGGTTTGGGAACTGTTCAGGTTGTGGGTTCTTTGGGACCTGGGAGTGGGGAGGGGGGACCATCTAGGAGCTGCTGAAACTCACCTGCACGCAGGGCTGGCCTCTTTCCAGCTGGTGTCAGGAAGACTCCAGAGGCTGGGAGGTCACGTGGGGATGGCAAAATCGGGGGTGGCAGGATTAGGGAAGGTCGATGAGGAGGTGGCTTCTTCTTTCCTGCCTGACACCCTAACACACCCTGGCTGGGCTGTTAGTGATTCATCAGCTTTAAGCCCTAGTTTCATCTGTAATCAGGAAACAGGGTGCTGGAGAGCCAGGGGCATTTTCAGGAGAGCCCGAAGCCCTCCCAGAAACCTGGGAGGGGGCAGAGGGAGGGGCTAGGAGGAGGGAGGGTGGAACGGAGGAGGCACAAGGTCTGGCTCCAGAACATTTGCATAATTTATTCTTTTCTTTGAGCAGGAATGAGAAATCCCCTGGACCTGAGAGCCCTGGAAACCATTCACTCATCCATTCTAGTTTATTGAACCCTACACTGCGCCAGTTACCATGGACCTAGGGAAGTGAGGTGAACTTTACCAGGAGCTTCCTGGTGGGGAGACCACCATGTACAGGTGTTGACAAAATTCAGAACCCACGGAGGACAGTGACCAACCTGGGAGTGGGAGGTTGCGGCACGGATAAGGGAAGGTTCCAACAGCTCAGTCCCGCGCAGTTCTGAGGCCCCCACTAGGACCAATGACAACGCAGGCTGGGTTCAGATTCTTCTGCCACTTCCGGAGGGTTCTTCTCCCACCTGGGCGTGAGTTCTCCCGCCTGTGAACTTGGATACAGTAATGGTGCCTTTCTCCTGATTCTTAAGAGAATTCTAAGGGCTAACACGTGCAAAGCACGTAGAACGGCATCTGGTGTGTGGTCAGCCTGGTGATGGGTTAGCTGTTGCCGCTGCTGAATGGTGGGCACCGCAGAAGGGGCTGCCTGAGATGTGGGTCGGAGCATGCCCGGCAGACAGGGAGAGGGCATCCGGGTTGAGGGCATGACCTGCGCAAAGGCCCAAGTGTGCAGCTCATCAGTGGGCGGGGGGGAGAGGTGGGCAGGGGCATGTGAAGTACTGTTACTCCTTGCGGACATCCTCCTCAGGGAAGCAGGGGGCTATGAAGGCTTGTGGGCAGAGAAGTGACGGGGGGATCTCAGCACCGAGGCCACAGAGCGGTGATGGACGGGAGGGGCAAGACTGGGCCTGGGAGACCAGTGAGGAGGTGGCACAAGGGTCCTGGTGAGGGATGGTGGTGCCTGGACTGGGGATGGACAGGCCAGGAGAGGAGGGCCAGTGGGGACACACAGCTGAGCCCCAGGTGATGGGACAGTGACTGAGCAGACTCAGAGCCTGAGGCGGGTGGGCGAGCCCAGGCCTGCTGGGAGCCGCTGGTACTAATATACTTAGAAGAGGACGTTTGAGGACGGCCTTGGAGGGAGTGTGCAAGTTGCCCCGGGCACCCACGAGGGGACAGCAGCCCTGAGAGGGCCACCAAAAGCAAGAGTTTAGAGTTGTGAAAGAGTCTGTGTTTGGAAAGCCGTGGGTGTGGTGGGGTCAGGAGTTGGGGGGCCTTGGGTGCCACTCTGTAGGCTATTGGGGGGTCAGCAGGCTGAGCAGCAGGAAGAAAATGTGAACATTGTATTAGTTTTCTGCGGCTGCTGTAACAAATTGCCACAGACTGGGTGTTTTAAAACATCAAAAATTTATACTCTTGCCCTGGCTGATGTGGCTCAGTGGATTGAGTACCGGCCTGTGAACCAAAAGGTTGCCAGTTCGATTCCCAGCCAGGGCACAAGCCTGGGTTGCAGGCCAGGTCCCCAGTATGGGTGGGGCACACCAGAGGCAACCAGCAACCATACATTGATGTTTCTCTCCCTCTCTCCTTCCCTTCCCCTCTCTCTAAAAATAAATAAAATCTTAAAAAAAAAATTATACTCTCACTGTTCGGGTCACTGTTCGGGTCACTGTTTGGGGGGCAAGATGTCTGACTCGAAGGACTCGAAGGACTCGAAGGTGTGGCTCGAAGGTGTGGCTAGGGCCAAGATCTCCTGGGAGGCTCTGGGGGAATTGTTCCTGGCCTCTTCCAGCTTCTGGTGGTTCCTTTGCTGTGGCTACATCGCTCCAATCTCTGCCTCTGTTTCCACCTGGCCTTCTCTGTGTCCCTGATAAGGATGCTTGTCAGGTTCAGGGCCCACTGGGGACAATCCAGGAATGGGTCACCTTGAGATCCTAGTTACATCTGCAAAGACTCTTTCTCCAAATAAAGTCCCAAGTACAGCTTGCAGGGGAACCTATCTTTTCTGGCCGCCATTCAACACACTACACGAATCCCCACACTGTAATCCCAGATGGAGAGCATTTCCCCTTTCCCCTCCTCCTGGGCCTCCCAGCGCCTCCAGTCCTGCCTCCTGCAGGAGGGACCCCGAGTCCACCCACCCTTCCACCCCGGCCCTGCTGTGCGTCCTTGCGCTTAGGTAGCTTGCTCCCCATCCCCGGCTTCCCGGCTTCCCCGCTTCCCTCGGGTGATTAAGGCCCTAGGCAGCTGGGACCTCGCGGGACTTGTGGGGAACCGGCGCCACCGCGCGTCTGTCTTGCAGCAGTGCGGACGGAGGTTCCGGCAGGGTCCCTGCCCGGCTGACAGCCACTTAGAGAGCGCACGCGGTCCGATGGCCGCTGCCCACTCCCCGGGTTCTGCTCCTCACGGCCTCAGCATGAAGTGGGGGTCATTTTCCCCATTTTTTCAAACGAGGAGGCCCCGCTCGGAGAGACTGACACGCAAAGGTCACACTACCTTCCACTCCCACCCGACTCCAAAGCCTCACCGCGGCGCTACCCACCAGCGAAAACCAAACACTTGCACGGCGTTGGGGCGGGACAGGCAGGAGGCTGTGTGCCGCGCGACCTCTCAGGGTCCCGTTTCCCTATCTGTAAATGGGGTGGGGTGCACGTGACCCCACCGGGACGCCCCTTGCCGTTCTTAGACCCCAAGCGAAAGCCTAAGAACCCCAAACTCAGCCTTTTGCTGAGGTGCCCTGTGGATCTCGCTGCTTCCTCGTACTTTCGAACATTGGTCTTTCCCCCCGCCCCCCCCCCCCACGAAATTGTTAGGTGCTCATTGTTTTTTTTCTAAATGTTTTCATTTGTGCGAACTATTTGATAATTAAAAAAATATACTTACTGTGTAAGAACTTTATGCAGACCTCCAGTCCCCTCTGAAAGGCCATAGACTGAAGTCAGTCTCGTGCACGTTCTTCCAGGGATGATGTATGCTAAGCAGGTACATGAGTACACACACCCACACACGTGTAATTACCACCTCTCCTCATTGTCTAAAAACAGAAGGCGGCAGGCCTGGCTGGTGTAACTCAGTTGGCTGGAGCGTCTTCGAGTAACGGGAAGGTTGCGGGTTGATTCCCGGTCCGGGCGCGTGCCCGGGGTCCCATCCCCGGAAGGGGCCTGTTCCATCTGGGTCCACCGCCCGTGGGAGGCAACCGAAGGATATTTCTCACATCGATGTTTCTCTCTTTCCATTGTCCTCTCTCTAAAAGCAATGAAAAAAATGTCCTCGAGTGAAGATAAAAAAAAAAGGTGGCATGCATTATACATTTCTGCACTTGCTTTTGTCACGTGATAACGTGTTTGCAGTGACTCCATATGTTACCTATAGCTTATTTTGGGGCTTGCAATTTTCTACTCAAATATAACACATATGCACAAAAATCATAGGTGAGTACGGGATGAACACAGCATGTACTAGTACTCAGATGAAAAAGATCACAACCGGCCCCGCAGGAGTCCCCTTGTGCCCCCTTCTATCTCCCCACAAAGGGAACCGCCGAGGGGACCTCCCTGACTTGGGTCTGTTTTTGCTCTCTGTGGAATCAGGCCCTCTTCTCAGGGAAGCTTCTTTCATTCAACATTATGTCTTGTTGAATGAAGCAAGACATTCAACAATTTAACAATTGAATTGTCCATCCCTGTTGTTGCCTGTAGTTTGTACAGTATCTATTCGCATTGCTGTGTGCTTCTCCATTGTGTGACTAAAGCAGGTTTTATTTGATCCATTCTACTATCTTTTTAAAGATTGTATTTATTTATTTTTAGAGAGAGGGGAAGGGAAGGAGAAAGAGAGGGAGAGAAACATCCATGTGTGGTTGCCTCTGCTGTGCACCCCACTGGGGACCTGGCCCGCAACCCAGGCATGTGCCCTGACTGGGAATCCAAACAGCGACCCTTTGGTTCGCAGGCCGGCGCTCAATCCGCTGAGCCACACCAGCCAGGGCCGATCCATTCTACTATTAATGGACATCTGGGTAGTTTCCATGTTTTGCAAATAGTGTTGCTATGAACATTCTTGTGTGGTACACATCCTCCGGTGAATGTGTGCGCACATTTCTGTTGGGTATATACCTAGAAATAAAATTGCTGGGTCAAAGGTCTGCGTAAGTCCTGTTCAGCCAAAGCTGCCGAAAAGTCTTCCAAAGTGATGGTAACAAGGGATATTCCCACCAGGAAGTTCTTATTTACTACAGCCGGCTCACCCAACGCGGGATCATCTGCCTGCTTCACTTCAGCATTTCTGGCAGGTGTAGTGCCCTCATTGCCTTGTAGTTTCAATGTGCATTTCCCTGATGACTGATGCAGCTGAGCACCCTTCCATGTGCTTATTGGCCATTTGGGGAATTCTCTTTTATCTGTTCCAGTCTTTGCCCATTTGTCTATGGGGGTGTCCACCTTTTTCCTGGTGACTCACAGTTCTTCGTATCTTTCCAGCAGACTTTTTTTTGCTGTATGTGCATGTTGCAAATATCCTCTTCCACTTCCTGGGTTGTCTTTGAACTGTCCTGAGTGTGTTTCTTGTCGAACGTAGTTCTTAATTTCCGTATAGCCCAATGCACCGGTTTTTAGAAAATGGTTAATGCTTTTGGTTTTGGTTTAAGAAACCTTTGCCTGTTCCAAGGTCACGAAGACGTTTTCCTCTAAGGCTTTGTTGTTTTAGTCTTTCCCATTTAGGTCTGGGATTTACTTCTGTTTAGGATGTGAGCGGGAGGGGGGGTTGTGGTAGGCTGAAAAACGGGCTCCCACAAGATGGGCGCATCCTAGTCCCTTGAGCCTGTGGATGTTACTAATGTGGTTAAGTGTTTGTCGGTGTGATTTAGGATCTTGAGATGGGGCGATTAGCCTGCATTTCCTAATTGGGCCCTAAACACTATCACATGTGTCCTTATAAGAGAGAGGCCCCTGGCTGGTGTGGCTCAGCGGATTGAGCAGCGAGCTGCCTGTGAATCAAAGGTTGTGGATTTCCAGTCAGGGCACATGCCTGGGTGGCGGCCCGGTCCCCAGTGGGGGGCTCGCGAGAGGCAACCACACACTGATGTTTCTCTCCCTCTCTTTCTCCCTCTCTTCCCCTCTCTAAAAAATAGATAAATAAAGTCTTAGGAAAAAAGAGGGAGGCAGAGGGAGTTTTTACACACACATACAGAAGCCCACGTGAAGACGGACAGAGAGAGATGGAGCGGTTTGAAGTTGCTGGCCTTTGGATCCAACGGTACAGCCATTCATCAAGGAAGGCCTGCCGCTCCAGAAGCTGGAAGAGGCAGGCAGTGATTCTCCCCTACAGCCGCCAGAGGGAGCTCGGCCTTGCTAACACCTCGATTTTGGCGCAGTGATACTGACTTGGGATTTCCGGCCTCCAGAACTGTAAAGATATAAAGTTCTATTATTGTAAGCCACAAGTTTGTGGTGATTTTGTTCGCAGCAGCACCGGAAGCTATGATGGGGTCAAGATAAAATATGCTATCCGGTTGACCAATATACCATCTACCTGTTCAGTTGACCCAGCACTATTTACGGGAAACATCATCCATCTCCCACTGCGCGCCACTGCTGCTTGTCACCCAGCTCGGGCGCGGGTCTGTGTCTGGCCTCTCGTCATCAGTCCATTGTTCTCGAACCGACACCATGCGCAATTCCTGTACTTACAATAATAATTCATGGTGCGGTAGGCTCTCCAGTTTTGTCCCGTATGGTTGTCTTCTGTATAAGTGGGTTCGCCTTTCACCACCATATCCAGTTGAGAATCAGCTGGTTCGTTTCAGGGGCACAGACTGGGATTTTGACAGGGACGGCACGGAATCTGCAGAGTGATCCGAGAAGAATCCGTGTGCTCGTAACATTGTCTTCCGGTCCACGGCAGTGATGCCCCACCGTTTATTTAGGTCTTACTCAATTTCACACAATAATGTCACTAACCATTTTAATTGAGATATAATTCACATACCTAAAATTCACTCCTTTTAAAGCGTACAATTTAGTGGTTTTTAGTATATTTACAAAGTTGTACAATGATAACCACTATCCAATTCCAGAATATTTCTGTCACTCCCAAAAGTCTCCACAGTTGTTAGGGGTCATTTGCTGGCTATCCCATGCCCGCCCCCAGCCCTTGCGACCACCAATCCATTTGCTCGTTCTATGGATTTATCTATTCTAGATAGTTCATACAAACAGAAACATACAATGGCTGGCCTGTCGTGTCTGGCTTCTTGCACCCAGCACAATGTTTTCAAGGTTCTCCGAGGTTGTAACATGTGTCAGAACTTTATTCCTTTTTTATGGCTGAATAATATTCTATCATGCGGATTTTGTTCACCCATACACCAGTTGCTGGACGTTTGGGTTGTTTCCACTCTTGGGCTTTTTATGAGTAATATTTCTATGAACATCATGTGTGGGGCTTCGTGGAGGCATATATTTTTAATTATCTCGGGTATTTTACATTTGAGAATGAAATTGCTGGGTCATATGGTAACCCTGTATTTAGCTTTTCTGAGAAACTGCTGAATTGTTTTCCAAAGTGGCCGCACCTTTTTCCCTTCCTGCCAGCAGTGTGAGAGGTTCTGATTTCTCCACGTCCCGGCCAACATTAATTGTCATTTTGATTATAGCCATCCCAGTGGGTGTGAAATGGGATCTCGTTGTGGTTTTTATTGGGTTTTCCTAATGACTACTACACAATAATATTTTGTAGTTCTCAGCTTAGGGGACTTGCCGGCCTTTTGTTTAATTTATTCCTAGGAAGCTGATATTTTGGACAATCTTATAGGTAGTTTCATTTTTAAAAATAGATTTAATTGCCATGACTGGTGTGGCTCTGTCCGTTGGTCCTCTTCCCGCAAAGGGAAATGTCATTGCTTTGATTGCTGGTCGGTCAGGGCACACGCCTGGGTTTTGGGATTTGGTCCTCGGCCGGGACATGCGGGGGAGGCACCGGATCAATATTTCTCTCACACATTGACGTTTCTCTCTGTCTTTTTCTCCCTCCCTTCCCCTGTCTCTGAAAATAAATACATACAATCTTTAAAAAGAGATCTGATTTTTTCAGTGTCGTTTTAGGTTCACAGCAAAATTGCGTGGAAAATACAGAGAATTTCCATATATCCCTTGCCTCCACATGCGCATAAGCTTCCCCCACTATACTCAACGAAGCTACACGGGCACATAATCACCCGAAGTCCATGGTTTGCATTGGGGGGTCCCTTGTTATTATACATTCTATGGGTTTTGGCACATGTGTAAGGAAATGTATCCATCACTATGGCACCGTACAAAATAGTTTTCACTGCCCTAAAATTCCACTGTGCTCCATCCATCTGCCCCTTCCTCCCTCCAACCCCTGGCAACCACGGATCCTTTTCCTGTCTCCATAGTTCCGCCTTTTCCAGAACGTCACGTAGTTGGGATCATACAGTGGCAGCCTTTTCAGACTGGCTCCTTTCACTGAGCAGTATGGTTTGGAGGTTCTTCCGTGCCTTTTCATGGCTCGATAAACGTGTTTCTTTTTGGTGCTGAATAATGTTTGGTTGTCTGGATGTCCCACGGTTTATTTACCTGTTCACCCATCGAAGCGCGTCTCGGTTGCTCCCATGTTTTGGCGATTATGAATAAACTGCCATAAACTTCTCTGCACTGGTTTTTTGGTGCACATAACTTTTCAACACATCTAGAGAAATGCCAAGGAGTGTGGTTGCTAGATCATTAGGTAAGAATATGTTTAAGTTTGTAAGATACTGCCAAATCATCTTCCTCTAATAAAGTCTAGCTTATCAATTCTTTTTTTTAAAGTTTGAGTTTTTTTGTTTTCTGTTTTATTTATTGATTTGACAGAGAGAGAAAAGGAGAGAGAAAAAGAGAAACATCGATTTGTTTTTCCACTTATTTATGCCTTCATTGGTGGATTCTTGTATGTGTCCTGACCCAGGATCAAACCTGCAACCGCGGTTCTAACTAACTGAGCTACCCGGCCAGGGCCAGCGTATCAACTCTTCCTTCCATGGATTGTGCCTTTGGGGTCGTATCTAAAAACCCATCACCACACATAGGTCGTGTAGATTTTCTCCTATGCTATCTTCTAGGAGTTTAATGACTTCAGTTTTAAAATGTTGTACATTTGTGGCCAGTGGGGAGAATGTAGTTGACTCTAACATTGACCCCGCCGCTAGTGACTTTGCTAAACGCACAGAGGCTGGTCGGCTCCTCCTGTCGGCTCCATCGTTTTCCTTGCATTTCGAGGCTCTGCTGTTGCGTGCACACAAGCTTGGGGTCTGGTATCTTCTTGTTTGAAATGTCCCTTTTATGTTGACAGTGCTTCTTGTCTTAACCTTGTCACTCAGTCACATTGGGACAGTGACAGCAGAGTTCTTTGGTTATTGTTTGTGTGGTTTATCTCTCTCTCCTTTTGTTTTCTTTTTTAATTAATTAATTAGTTATTAGAGAAAGGAAAAGGGAGGGAGAAAAACGTTAATCAGCAATCATATGCACCCTGGGGGGTCAGAGCTGCAACCCAAGCAGGTGTCCTAACTGGGAATTGAACCAGCAACCTTTCATCTTTCAAGAAGGCCCCTAACCAACTGAGCCACACCAGCCAGGGGTCTACCCTCTTGTTTTCACCCTTTCTATCTTCTTACCTTAAGTCGTGTCTCTTGTAGGCAGCATGTAGTTGGGTTTGCTATTTTCATCTAGTCTGATGATATTATCTTTTACTTGGAATATTTGGAGTAATTAAAAAAATCTAAAGGTTTCAATTTAATCAGCATGACTTGACTCTTTGAAATAAAAGATGGATTAGCTGTTTTACACTTTCCCCAACTTCCCAGTTAGTATAATTTATATTATTTTTGCTTTGTTGAAGTTTATAACATTTAAATTCTGTTTTGTCAGCATAACTTCTTCACTCACTCAGGTTTTTTTTTTTTTTTTTTTAATCCAAACTGTGTTCCTTGGGGTGGTTCCCCACTCACTTGATTTCGTGCTGCTTTCGCCTGAAGGGGCACCGTCCGGTCAGCCTCTAGATTCCCCCTGCAGGCTGGCGGGGCACAGGGGCCACCGGGCGCAGAACTGTGGTCCATGCGGCGCTGGGGACGGTGTTTCACGTCCATGAAGTAGGAACCGGGGCTCTGCACCAGGCACTTCTTCCTGCATTTCCTCTTCTCTTCTGCGGAGCGATGGAGGAGTTCCTTAGCTAGAGGCATGCTGTCGTCGTCGTCCTGAGGAGGTCGTCACCGTCAGGGCTGGAAAGGCTTCGCTTGTTTAGTTTTAATTCTCCGTGGAAGTGCACCCGATGCTCGCCTCGGCGCTTTTCCTGCAGCTTCTGCATTTCTGAGTTCACGTGGCGGCGTCTCCTAGTTACCATCAAGTCGGTTTTTCAAGAAGGTCTCATGCCCTTTATGTTACTGCTTTTAACTTAACAAGATGAAGTCACTTCAGTAAAGACATAAACATGTGAAATAAAGCAAAACCAAGTAAGACCATAGCCAGATGCTCCCGTGGGCTCCCCGTTGGGCACAGTATTCGCTTTCATTTCTCTCCTTTGATCTGCCTTAGAAACAGTGGCTCTTGGTGAGATTTTATTCATAACAGTGGTTTCCACTTCATCTCCCACAGACAGGCTAGAGTTAGCCTGACCAGCGAAGGTGCTGGTGGGGGCGTGGAACTTGCGCCCACCCATACAGGTATGCCAGACCCGCTGAGGCCCAACGTCCGCCGACCCTACGACCAGGCAGGCTCACTCCTGGGAATGAACCCAGCAATGAGGTGTGCATGCGTTTATCAGAAGTGTACCTGACGGTTCATAGCCTCTGAACAGGAAGTACCCAAATGCCCATTAAACACTGTAGCCCTGGCCAGTGTGGCTCAGTTGGTTGGAGCATCTTCCCATACACCAAAAGGTTGTCGGTTCAATTCCTGGTCAGGGCACGTACCTAGGGAGCGGGTTTGGTCCCAGTTGGGGCGTGAGTGAGAGGCAACCGATCCATGTTTCTCTTTTGCATTGATTTTTTTCTCTTGAATTGATATTTCTCTCTCTCTCCCCCTCTCTTTCCCTCTCTGTAAAATTAATAAGTCCTCGGGTGAGGGAAAAAAACCCCAAACCCACTGTAGTCATACAATGGGACACCACTCAGTGACGAGAGTGGACGACCTACAAAGACACACGCCCACATGAAGAACCTCACTGACACGCGGTGCAGGAGAGACGGGAGACAAGAGAACAGACACCGTGTGATGATTCCATCCTTGTGGAGAACAGAAGCAGGGGAGACCAGTCCGCGGCCATGGAGGACTGGAGGACAGGAAAGCGGTCGCATCTGGAGGGGGTCCGAACTGGGCACTGGAGACGTTCAGCATCTTGACCAGGGTGGTGGTCACTTGGGTGTGTATGTAGGTGAAAATCCGTTGAGCTCCCATTTAAGATCTGTGCATCTTACTGTTTTATACTTGAGTAAAAAGTTTTCAAAAGCTTGGAGACCAGCCCTGCTTGACATGGCTCAGTGGATTGAGCGCTGGCCTGCAAACTACAAGGTCGCCAGTTTGACTCCCAGTCAGGGCACGTGCCTGGGTTGCAGGCCAGGTCCCCAGTAGGGGGAGTGTGAGAGGTAGCCAACTGGTGTATCTCTTACACATCAGTGTTTCCCTCCCTCTCTTTCTTGCTCCGTTCCTCTGTTTAAATAAATAAATAAAATCTTTAAAAATATTTAAAATAAAAAGCTTGGAGACCGTATCTGTGTTGTACAGGGAGAGCAGGCTCCCTGGCTGACACCTTGGTCTGCCCCAGTCACCCGCTATAAATTCTTGTTCTTCTTCTTCTTATTATTTATTTTTAAATATATTTTACTGATTATGCTATTATAGTCATCCCATTTCCCCCCCTTCACTCCACTCCATCCTGCACACCCCCTCCCTCCCACATTCCCCCCCTATAGTTCATGTCCATGGGTCATACATATAAGTTCTTTGGCTTCTACATTTCCTATATTATTCTTACCCTCCCCCTGTCTATTTTCTACCCACCATTTATGCTACTTATTCTCTGTACCTTTCTCCCCTCTCTCCCCCTCCCATTCCCCTGTTGATAACCCTCCATGTGATCTTCATTTCTGTGGTTCTGTTCCTGTTCTAGTTGTTGGCTTAGTTTTCTTTTGTTTTTGTTTTAGGTGTGGTTGTTAATAACTGTGAGTTTGCTGTCATTTTACTGTTCATATTTTTTATCTTCTTTTTCTTAGATAAATCCCTTTAACATTTCATATAATAGGGGCTTGGTGATGATGAACTCCTTCAACTTGACCTTATCTGAGAAGCACTTTATCTGCCCTTCCATTCTAAATGAAAGCTTTGCTGGATAGAGTAATCTTGGATGTAGGTCCTTGCCTTTCATGACTTGGAATACTTCTTTCCAGCCCCTTCTTGCCTGTAAGGTCTCTTTGGAGAAATCAGCTCACAGTCTTAAGGGAACTCCTTTGTAGGTAACTGTGTCCTTTTCTCTTGCTGTTCTAAGATTCTCTCCTTATCTTTAATCTTAGGTAATGTAATTTTGATGTGCCTTGGTGTGTTCCTCCTTGGGTCCAGCTTCTATGGGACTCTCTGAGCTTCCTGGACTTCCTGGAAGTCTATTTCCTTTGCCAGATTGGGGAAGTTCTCCTTCATTATTTGTTCAAATAAGTTTTCAATTTCTTGCTCTTCCTCTTTGCCTTCTGGCACCCCTATAATTCGGATGTTGGAACGTTTAAAGATGTCCTGGGGGTTCCTAAGCCTCTCTTCATTTTTTTTAATTCTTGTTTCTTCATTCTTTTCTGGTTGGATGTTTCTTTCTTCCTTCTGGTCCACACCGTTGATTTGAGTTCCAGTTTCCTTCCCATCACTATTGGTCCCCTGTACATTTTCCTTTATTTCACTTAGTATAGCCTTCATTTTTTCTTCTAATTTGCAACCAAATTCAACCAATTCTGTGAGCTTCCTGATTACCAGTGTTTTGAACTGTGCATCTGATAGGTTGGCTATCTCTTCCTCGCTTAGTTGTATTTCTTCTGGAACTTTGATCTGTTTTTTCATTTGGGCCATTTTTTTGGTCCTGGCGTGCCTGTTATGTAAAGGGGCAGAGCCTTAGGTGTTCCCCAGGGTGGGGTGACGCTTGTAGCTGCACTGTGACGCTGTATGTGGGGGAGGGTCCGATAGGGAGCAGTGGCACTTGCTCCACTCTCTGCTGGTTTTCGGTCACTCCCTCCACTACCCACAATCAAACTGGGCCCCTCTGGTGATGATTCCCAAGTGGGTGGGTCTGTGTATGTTCTGGGACCCTGTAGGTCTCTCCAACGAACTCTCCTGTGAGGCTGGGAGTTTCTCCTGCTGCTGCCTCAACCCCCACGGGTGTTTTCAGTCAGCGGTTTGAGGTTTCATTTCCCTGTGCTGGAACTCTGGGTTGTGCGATCTGTCACCTGGTCCACCAGCTGCTGCCTCGCCGACCAGCTGCAGCCTTGCCCACCCAGCTCCACAATCCACCACCTCGCTGGGTCTGCCAGCCGCCACCTTGCTGTGGGTCCTGTCCACCCAGCTGCCCATCTCTGCCCCTCCTACCAGTCTGGATGAATGTGTCTTCTTTATCTCCTTGGTTGTCAGACTTCCATACAGTTCCATTTTCTGTCAGTTCTGCTTGTTTTTTGTTTTTAAATTGTTGTTGTCCTTCTTTTGGTTGTGCGAGGAGGCACAGTGTGTCTCCCTATGCCTTCATCTTGGCTGGAAGTCTCCTCGCTTCTTCTTTTTAATCCTTATCCAAGGACATGCTTATTGATTTTATAGAGAATGGAAGAGAGGGAGAGAGAGAGGGAGAGAAACATTGATGTGAGAGAGAAACATCGAGTGGTTGCCTCTCTCACATGCCCCCAACATACCCGCACCCCAGGCATGTGCCCTGACTGGGAATCAAACCAGTGACTTTTCGGGGTTCACAGGCTGGTGTTCAACCCACTGAGCCACACCAGGCAGGGCTGATCCCATGATCTTTCGGGTCATGGGACAACGCACCAACCCACTGGGCCACAGCAGCTGGGGCTAAATTTTCTAAGAACATCTAGAGTGGTATTTTCCACTCTACATGCTCTTCGGAACTTTGCCAGTCTTCCATCAAAAGGTACAGTCTATGCCCTGCCGCCCCTTCCCCCTCCAACCTGGGCCAGCTTGTGACTGCTTTGACCTATAGAGTGTGGCAGAGGTGACACAGGCTGACTTGCAAGGCCAGGTCATGAAGGGTGATGGCCTCTTCTGGCTCTCTTGCTACATGCATCTTTGAAACTGCCACATCGGAAGCTGGCTGTCCTGATACCACCATGTGGTAGTGAGCATGCGGTGAGACCCCAGAAAGACAGAGACAGTTGCCTGAGGAGCCCCAGATGTCAGCCACTAGCCACCCTTTGAGCTGTGCCAGCTGCTGCCATGTGAACTAAGTAGACGGTGGTAGTTTTATGCTGGGTCCTGGGTGGGTTGATATGCACCAGTAGGCAACCAGAACACCTGGTAACCGTTCCCCGGGGCTTCCTCCGGGCCCTCTCTGCTCCAGTCATGCCAGCTGCACCCGGCCCACTCCGCTCCCTAAGGCAGGGATGAACTTCCCTGTCAGGGGTGCAGCATCTGCCCCATTCTACCAGGACCAGTTTCTGCCCCACCTACTCCAGGAAGGCTTCCTGGTTGCAGTGTTGGTCCATGTTTAACAGCAAGTCAGTTGCGGGGGACGGTGATAATGAGGAGGGCTGCACGTGTGTGGGGGCTGGAGGTATATGGAAAATCCCTATACCTTCTACTTAGTCTTGCTTTGAACCTAAAACTGCTCTAAAATAAAAAGTCTACTGAGAAAATAAAGCAAGCTGACTCCAAAACCAGACTGAGTCTGGGTTCAAATCCCAAATTTCCCACTTCCGTCTGGATTCCCCTGGGTAAGTTACTTAACTTGGAGCCTCAGCTTCCTCCTCCATAAAATGGGAACATAATAGCAGCTACTTCCAGGTCTGTTGTGAGGACAAGAGGGACTGACCTATGGACAACACTCAGCATGACCCTGATACAACGAGCTCTCCCCCACGTTGGCAATTATTTCCCCCGACCCTGGAGTCCTGTCCCCTCTGAGCGCTGGGAGCTCACTCCGTGTGTGAGACTCATTGGAAACCTAATACGTGTTATTTACTCGCCCATTTGTTCTACCCGTAACTCTGGAGTGCCAGCTGTGAGCCAGGCATGGGGCTCTGCTCGAGGCGTGCAGCAGTGGAGGGGTGGGCACCGTCTTTGCCCTTGGTGGCTTGCATTCTGTTGGGGATGAAAGTAGACAAATACATCAGAGAGTTGACAGATTTTCAGGAGAGCTTCAGAGGGTGAAAATAGGAGGGGGAGACAGAAAAAGAGGTGGAGGTCCTGGAAACCTCCTAGGGGAGGGTCCATCTTTAAGCAGAGGCTCAAAGGTGAGGGAGGAGCCAGTCTCAAGTAAAGGGGGTGGGGCACGCGTGAGGGTTCCTGTGGGTCCAGGTGTGCTGGCACTGAGGCAGCATGAGGGGGTTGGGGGAGGCCAGGAGTGGGGCAGAATGGGCTGGAGTCTGGGGGCTCCCCAGCAGATGGAGCCCTCGTGGCTGCAATGATAGCCGACGCTGCCCTGGACACCTGACACATGCAGGACACTTTCTGTGTGCGGCCCCGTGTCATCCTCTCCACTGCCTGTGCGACAGGTACTAGTGTCCTCACCACTTTGCAGGTAAGGAGACTGAGGCAGAGAGAGAGTGGGGTGCGGGGAGGGGGGGTTAAATGCAGGCAGTCTGGCCCCAGAGTCTGCAGGTTCACTTTATTCAGGCTGCCCCCACTGTGTGTGGGGAAAGTGAGGCCCAGAAAGGAGGTTCCTGCTCCCCAAAGCCCAGTACAAACAAGGGATTTGAACCCGGCCCTGGCTGGTGTAGCTCAGTGGATTGAGTGCCGGCCTGCAGACCGAGGGGTCGCTGGTTTGATTCCCAGTCAGGGCACGTGCCTGGGCTGTGGACCAGGTCCCCAGTTGGGGCGTGAGAGGCAACCAATCGCCATTTCTCTCCTTCTGTTTCTCCCTCCTTTCCCCTCTCTCTAAAAATAAATAAATAAAATCTTAAAAAAAAAAAAAAGGGAGACTCAAACCCAGCTTCCTCGTCTACTTGGAGGCTGCTTATTCTCTCAGGCGTGCACTGAAGTCCTGGGGGTCCTGGGTGGGACAGGGCAGCTCTGCTGGGGGCCTGGCTTGCTCACTTGCATCAGGGGTACTAACAGGCCCCCCCTCTGGGGTTGCGTGAGAGGGAAGAGGCTCAGCACCCGGCATGGGGTTGGACTTCACTCCGGGAAGCCCTTGGGAGGATTATTCACCTGCCCTGTGGGCAGGACCCGCCCACTCACTCATCCGTACTCCCGTGGGGTGGGGGGCGGGGTGCTGAGTCATGAGGACTGCAGAGAGCAGGGCCGATGGCGATGGCTGGGAACAGTGCAAGTTCCAGCAAGTGGGAGGAATGCGGGGCCCCTGGGGAACATAACAGGAGATTCCCCGACCCTGGGCCTTTCCAAGGGCTGCTTCTGCTGCCTGGACCACCCTCCCCTCTCTGGCCACACCCTCCGCTTCAGTTTCGGACGTCCCTGGGCAGAGTGGAGGCTTCCCTCTTCTTACCACTTTTAGCAACTTTTGTTAAGGTTTTCGGGAGCTAATTCTAGAAAATGCGTGTACACAATATGTCCCATACATGACGAGCTCTCAGAACTGTTTGCTATTGTTGTCACCGAGCACCAACTTGGTGCCAAGCACTTAAAGTCGTTCCCTTAGCCACACAACCGCTATTGTCTCTGCTTCTAGGTCCCACCCAGGGTCACGATCTCATTGAAGGGGCGGGGCTGGGATTTGAACTGTGGTCTGCACCATCTCACAGTTGGTCCCAGTAGGCAGCAGAGAACAGCAAACAAGCCCTCAAGCCCATGGGGCCCCAGTGACTCAGAGCAGACAGGTCCCCAGTCTGCCCTTTCCTACTGACTCAGCCTGGTTGATTCCTCAGGCCTTTCTCTGGAATTCTGGGCTCCAGGCCGCATCCCCAGGTGGCCACCTCTGTTGGGGTGTCCTCCCTGGAGAGCTGATGGGCAGCTTGAGCTCCCACGGAGGCATGGTGTCCTTTGTCTTCTTTGGAGTCACCATCTTTTCTCAGGAGGAGTGTCGGGGGCTTATGGGATGGGCCTCTCCCTCCAATGATGGAATGGTGCTGAGGGGGAAACTAAGGCACAGAGAGGACCAGCGATGTGGCCAGGTGGCACAGCCACAGTGAAGGAGGCCAGGCAGAGAAGCCCAGCTTCAGTTCTGGCCTCTTTCTCGGTCTTCTTCCAGCTCTCCGCAGCCCCCAGCCTAGGCTGGCCCCCTCGGCCAGGGACTGCCCTGCCCAGCTCATCTCCAAACCCACGGGAACCCGGAAGACACACAGGAATGAATCCCTCTGCCACTGATCCTGATAGGGATGAGGGTGAGTCACTAGTTCTACGCCCCACCCTCCTCCCCTGTACCAAGGCTACTGAGGGTAGAGGGGGCAAGGGAAGGCAGGAACGGGGCCACCCCTCCCTTCCTCTGGCCCCCGCAGAGTCCCCAGCATCACATGATTCTGGAGGACAGCTCCCGCAGGCCACTTCTTCCTCTGCTTCACAGTGCCCTGCTGTCCCTGCCTTGGAGAGCCTGGGGCTCACTGAGGCCACTGCAGCCTCGGGCCTCAGTTTCTCCAATTTCTGTAAAAGGGTAGTATTTTCCCTCAGTTTTATCGAGATATATCGACATACAACATTGTATTAATTTCAGCTGTACAACATACTAGCTTGGTTTACGTATCTACATGGCGAAACGAGAGGCAGTAAGTTTAGTTAACATCTGTCACCTCCCCTAGTTACAAACTGTTTTTCCTGTGATGAGAACTTTTAGGGCTTACTCTCTCAGGAACCTGCAGATCTACAGCACGGTGTTGTTACTGTAGGCACCGTGCCGAACGTCACATTCCCTGAAACTGTTAATCTTGTAACTGGAAATCGGGCCTTTGGTCCTCTTCCCCCACTTCCCCACCCCTGGCCACTGCTGATCTGTTCTCCGTTTCTGAGTTTCTTTTTTTTTTGTTTGTTAGATCCCACAGGTAAGTGAGATCAGACAGGATTTGTCTTTCCCTGTGTGACTTATTTCACTTAGCAGAAGGCCCTCGAGGCCCATCTCTGTTGTCACAAGCGGCGGGTTTTCCTTCCTCACGGCTGGTGTACGATGGTAGTCTTACAGATGCTTCCAGCATAGACTCCTGTGATTGATTACAACAGACTCCCAGCCCGCCCCCTTCCGTCCCCAGCCCCACGGAACAGGTCCCAGGGAGTGGACACACCTCACAGAGGCGTCCTGGGGGACACGGAGCAGTGAGGAGGGGAACGGACATCAAAGGATGCATTCGATTGAGTGAGGTCATTAGACTGAGCCTATGCTCGGGCTGTGTGAGAAGAGTCGAGGAATTTGCGCAGGACCATAACACACAGATGTACTTGGATTTGAACCCTGGGTGGCCAGGCTTTCGTGGTGTGCAGCCCACCAAAAGGAGTTTTCCCCAGGCCTGGACCTGTCCACCAGTCTGCTGTTGAACACCTACTATGTGCCAGGTCCTCTGCGGGGCACTGCCCCGTCTCAGTCGGTGGGACCCAGGCCCTGCTCTCGCTGAAAAGACGGCCAGAAAAGGTGTGATCTGTCTGCGGCTGGAGCAGGGGAGCCTGGGTTGACCACACACCCACATGTACATGTAGCAGGAGAGATAAGTCAGGGCTCCAGTTCCTGGGATGTGGCCAGAGGCTGCCAAGGGGAAGGGAGAGGGACCGGGGCCAGGGGCATCCTGGGAGTGAATGGAAAAGCATTCTGCGGGCTCTGCAGAGGCCGGGTGGGGAAGACAATAGCAACACCGCATGATGACTGATAACAGGGAAAACAGAAGCCTTGACCACGGCCTTCTGCTCTGTCTCCTGCTCCCTTCTCCGACTTCCTCTCTGCCCTGCTCGAGTCCTCATCCTCACTGTTCTTGGGAACACTCCACACCACTCCTGCTGACCAAGGACGCCTCTGTTCTTGGAGTGGAAGCAGCAGCGGACAGTTAAAGACGTGAAATGTGTCCCGGGGGCGAGTGATGCGAAGGAAACCACGAGGGGGGGGTTGTTGAGTGGGTTGGTGGGAACTGCGCGGGGGCGCTCTCCCTGTGCGTGTGCTCCTGTCCCAAGGAGGGAGGTGACACTTAATGTGAGACCTGCAGCTCTAGAAGGGGCCCTGCGTGCCAGGACTGAAGGACAAGCATTTCGGGCAGAGGGAAGAGGATGGGCAAGCTGATCAGCTCCAGAACAGAAGGAGGCCCGTGAGTGAGTGGGGCAGTGGGAGACGGGGGGTGGGGCAGCTGGCACTGGCGTTTTATCCCAGTTGGCTGGGAAGCCTTTGGAGGGCTTTAAACCGGAGAGAAAACTGTTCTGTTTTTAGTATCTGCCGTGACAAAGTAACCACTGGAGCTAAAGCTGACCCAAAACCGTTTTGTTTTTAAAGGGATCCCTCTGGCTGAGGGTGGACCGAAACCAGAGCCCTGTGGGTGGGCGGCGCGTGGCTTGGACCAGTGGGGTCAGAGGTGGTGGGATGTAGACAGGTTTAGGACCTGGGGACCTGCTTTGCTGCGAAGCGGGGAGAGAACTGATGTCCCTCTGCCCAGTTCCCAGATGAAGGACTGCAGCTCAGAGGCAGGCCTGCACTGGGGGGCTACTATGCCCATTTTATAGATGTGGCAATTGAGAGGGAAGGCATTTCTCGACGGAGACACAGTGAAGGTCAAGGGTAGGTCCCTAGGACACTTTCTCTGCTTCTAGACAGTCTCTCTCTCTAGGTGTGGCTGGGATTACTCAGCACCTGGCTTTTGCAGAAGGAAATTGAGGCTCCATAGAACAGGATAGGACTCAGGGCCTCTGCTATGAGGGCTAGAGCCCTTGTCTCCCCGCCACAGTCCTGCCTTCTGGGTGTGGCTGGAGCAGGCCCACGAGAGGACAATAACAGAGGCGATGTTTAATTGCACATTTCCACGCTCTGTGCTGTGGATGCCCAGGGCCCGGGTGCAGATGAGGAGGCTCGATGTCCACTGTGGGGGAGTGTGTGTGTGACTGTCTGTGAGCAAACACGGGAGCCTGATACCCACGGGAACAGCAGCTTCCTCAGGAGTGTCGGGCCGCCCGGGGCACCCAGCTAACCCCTGCTAGGGCTCCGAGTCCTCCCACTTCTCTGTGCCTTCTCCCCGGGCCCTGCTTAGGCTTCTTGATGAGAAAATAATTAACCACAGCCTCTTTTTCCAAGGCTTCCACCCTGTTCTCCTGGCCAAGTTAAAAATGCTCACTACGAACAGGGCTGTGGCTGGGAGGAGTAGGAGACTGAGGGCACCGGGGCCACAGGGAGGAAGGGGTGTGCTGGGAGGGGCCTGGTGTGTGCCTGATCACGGGGCTGGGGAGCTGGCAAAGGGGCCGGGGCTGGGCTCTGGCCTGCTCCCACTGCGGCCTCACTGTGTGAATGGGGGCAGTTTCCTTGCCCGGTTGGGCCTCTGCTTCCTCCTCTGTGGGTTGGGGAATTCGCATTCGACTCCAGTACTTCCAAAGCTGCATGTAAACAGGTAATCCCCAAGCAGAAACGAGCGGCAAATAATCACCCACAAACATCTGTGGGTGATCGAGTTTGGGCAACGACACCAGGGTATATAAAGTCAAACCAATGTCTTTACTGCAGGGCTTTTCAGAGCTTTTACTGGCTGAAAACTATTTTTTTTGGATAAATAATACACTGGCACGTGACAGTTTAGACGGCTTGGAAGGGGCCTGGGGGCTCACAGCTCTTTCCCGCACCAGCTCTGCCCCCTCCGCCCCTGCTCTCGGCGGCAGGCCCCCCTGGCCGTTTCCAGTGCCTGGAGAGATGGTATCATCACTCGTTTTGGCAGATAGGGGCACAGACTTTATCATGCCAAGTGGCCACGAGTTTCCAGGGCAGAGGGAGGAGTGTGGGTGCAGCATTTCTCAGACTCACTTGACTTTGACCGCACACTCGCTCCCCAGTATTCCTGGGCCCAGCATCTGGGAGAACATTCTTTGGGGAATGTGGAATTCCTGTCAGTATGTTCTCTCCTGAGGTTTTGCGTAGGCGGGGAGCTAGCAGAGTTCTGAGAGTTCAGACTCCCCTCCCTGAGAAGGTGGTGGTGACCTCTGTCCTGGGCTGCCCACCCAAGGGCTTGCCCTACAGCTCGAGGGAAGGTGCCACAGCTGGTGGTCTATCTGGGGACACTGAGGCCCAAGAGGGCAAGCACTTGCCCAGGTCAGGGGCAGGGCAGAGGGCCAGCTAGGGTCAGGATGCAATGCCCCCCCGGTGGCGCCCCCACAGGCAGGGATCCTGGTCACCCACAGCTGAGAAGGCCGCTAGGAGTGCTTGGCCACCCCAGAGCTCTGGGGTGGGATGGGGCGGGAGTTCTCTGAAGCCTGGGAGTCTTGGCCCCACACTTCAGGGTCATTTCCTGGGAAATGGAGAAGTAGGTAGGAGTGTGGCCGTGTGTGGCATATGCCCAGGGTGGGTGCGGCGTGTAGGTTGGGTAGGGCCACTGTGCTGTAGGAGCTCTGGGAGTGAGGCAGTGTGCTGGTGTGTCCCCGTGCGCTGGCAGGACACTGTCCTGGAGTGACCTACCTGTGTGTGGTCGCGTCCTTGCTGCGTCCCTGGCAGGTGTGAGCCTGAGCCTCTTGCGGGTGGAGGGTGGCAGGGGGGACGATACGGGTCTAGGGGAGTGGCGCCTTGTGACCGGGAAGGTGTGTTGTGGCGTGCGGGAGGGTGTGAGCGAGCGTGTCCCGCCCCGCCCCACGTGGAGGCCGGGCAGGTGTGGGCGGGCCACACCGACCCCGAGGAGCCGGGCCCAGAGAGCCGGCGGGAAACAGGAAGCTGGGGGAGGCGCAGCCGGACGGCGGGGAGGCCGGGCGGGCGTGCGGGCGGACGTGCGGGGGGCCAGCCGGCCGGACTCTCGGCCCGGCCCCGGGCGGCGATGTGGGGAGGCCCGGGCAGCCCCGGCAGCGGCGGCGGGGACGGGGGTGGAGCCGGGGGCGCGGGGGACACCGCTCCCCTGCGCCGGCGGAGCCGCCGCCCGAGTGCAGAGCCTGGAGCCCGAGCCGGCTGCGGAGTGCGGGGTGAGTCCGGGCCGCTGGGGGCGCTGGGGCCGCGGACCGCCTGGCCGAGCGGGCGCGGGCGAGGGGCGCCGGCGACACTGGGCGGCAGGGCGGGCGGGCGACGCCCCGGGCACCCTGCCGATCCTCCGCGCCTCTGACCCGTAGACCCCGAGGACGCGGCCATGCCGGCAGGGGCCGAGGCCGGGGAGGCCGAGGAGGAGGCTGGGGCCGGTTCGGGGTCCGAGGCGGAGGAGGACGCGCTGTGGGAACGGATCGAGGGCGTCCGGCACCGGCTGACCCGCGCCCTCAACCCGGCCAAACTGACGCCGTATCTGCGCCAGTGCCGGGTCATCGACGAGCAGGACGAGGAGGAGGTGCTGAGCACCTACCGCTTCCCTTGCCGCATCAACCGCACCGGTGAGCCGCGGGGGTCGGGGTCGGGCCCAAGTGGGTTGCGCTCCGGACGGCAGCGCACCCAGCCGTGGGCTCCAGGCCAACAGCTCTGGTCCCTGGGCCGCGGTCTCTACAGGCGTAGAGTGGAGGGGTTGGCGTGCCCACCGACCTGCCACCCCCTGAACCACCGCTACGACCCAGCAGGTCCGCAGCACTCCCACCGGCGTCTGGGTTTTGTCTGCTTTGGGGTTGGGGCTTCCTCCCGCTTCCTGGGCCCACTTGAAAGAAGGGGGTTGGATGTGGTCAGCAGGGCATGAGAAGCCAGGGACCTCAGAGTCACAGCTGGTGGACTTGGCATCTTTGGTGCTCTTTGATCTCCTCAGTTCCCTCTGCCCCCTCCCTCTGTGAGCCACACACTCCTTGGAGAGTCATTTACCCTCCAAGTGCTCAAGAGCCATCTCAGCTTATCCAGGGTGTCCTTGCCCACAGGATGTGACCCACAGGGCTGGCGAAGGGAACGAGGGTCTAATGGACTTGCAGGAATTGGCCAATGGGAGAAATATTTTACTTTGCTTTTGGGGACAGAGGGAGCTTCTGAGTGTCACCGAAAAGACAGGCGGCATTTGCTAGCCCTGTGTCTGTGGGGGGCAGGCGGGCTGGGCGCTGGGATGCTGTTGAAGCCCAGGTGCTGTGGTGGGCAGGGGCGCCTGGCTCTCCTGGCCCGGGCAGTCGGGCTCTCCCCACGATGTGTTGAGACAGGCCCCTGCATGTGTCAATGGCTTAAACATTTGGGGAACGTGGGCACAGGAACCCTGTGGGGGAACTGGCTTGTGGGCCCTGCGGGAATCTTTCACCTTGAACCCTGGGCCCACTTTCGCCTCGTCCCAGGGCGCCTGATGGACATCTTGCGCTGCCGTGGCAAGAGGGGCTATGAGGCCTTCCTGGAAGCCCTGGAGTTCTACTACCCCGAGCACTTCACGCTGCTCACTGGCCAGGAGCCCGCCCAGCGCTGCTCCATGATCCTTGGTGAGTGGGTCCGCAGCGGGTGCCGCACCTTGGGCATCCGTGCAGAGGCTCCTTCCTTGCCCTGTCCCTGTCGGGGCAGCAGTCCCGCCGTCCCTGTGGAACAGATAAGGACACTGAGGCGCAGAAGAGGTCTGCCCAAGGCCCCTGGCAGGCTGCGTGTGGGGCTGAGGCTCTGACCCAGTCAGTGTGGTTCGGAGCCCACACACTTCACAAGGCCCCCGACCTTGTTTGCAGACACGGGCATACCATTCCTAACGTAAAACAATTGAAACACTCCAGTTGACTTGAATAAAAAGGAAAGATCTTTACTTCTTCCTTCAGCTCTGCTCTGCTGGTCACACGAGTCTCCCCTGTCTTTGCATTCACACACACACTCACACACACACACACGGTTATCCTACGTGTGTTGCTCCACACGTTGCATTCTGAGAAAATCCATTTTCTCAGCACAATGGATATTTGTGATTTCCCACATCTGTTACCTTGTCCTAAGTGACTGCCTAGTGTTTACCAGTGATGTTGGGCCGTAAGTCATTTACCTGGTTACCTGTTGATGGACATCTACAGAACTGTTGTTTCCAGTTCTGTGACATTGCAGACGACACTGGGAGCACCCTTCTGCAAGTGTCTTTGCGTACATGTGCGTGTGTCTCAGGAGGAGAGGTTCTGAGAGGTGCATTTTCTCAAAGACTCTGTGTATTTTAAAGGTTAAGTCCACATACATCCCACCCGCAGTGTGTGAGTGTCAGTTTTGCTGTACCCTCATGCATCCTGGCGATATAAGGCATTTTTGCTAGTTTGATATGTCAAATATAATGTTACTGTGTTAAGTTTGTACTTCACTGAGAGATGTAGTTCATAGCTTACCAATTAGGGATCTTTGGGCAAATAACCTGACCTTTCTGTGCCTCAGTTTTTCTGTCTTTAGGGTAGGTCCTCTAATAGTAGCGATCTTAAGTGTTGTCATGAAGGTTGAATAAATTAATATAAGTATTTAGCCCACAGAATAAAGTAAAATGTTAGTAGTCATTATTATTATTGCTGGTGAGGTAGAGCATGTTTATCAGCCATTTTTGTTTAAATCCTTTGCTATATTTTTCTCCTGCACCTTCATTTTAACTTCGTTTGTTGCGTCTTTCATCATTCAGAAATTTTAACGTTGTTATAATAACTTGTCTATCTTTTCTTTTATAGCCTCTGGTTTTGTGCCTTAGTTAGGAAGGCCTTCCTTACCCCCTAATTATAAAAATGTATTCCGGAATTCTCCCCTAGTGTGCTAATGGTTTGGGTTTTTCAGTGCAGTTTGCTGTCCCTGTGGGTTTTATTTGCCTGACTTGCCTTTTCTCCCCGGCAGATGAGGAGGGGCCTGAGGGCCTGACCCAGTTCCTGATGACCGAGGTGCGGCGGCTGCGGGAGGCTCGCAAGAGCCAGCTGCAGCGGGAGCAGCAACTGCAGGCCCGGGGCCGGCTGCTGGAGGAGGAGCGGGCAAGGCTGGAGCAGAGGCTGCGGGAGCAGCAGCAGGCGCAGGAGCGCTGCCAGCGGCTGCGGGAGGACTGGGAGGTGGGCAACCTGGAGCTGCTGCGGCTGAAGGACGAGAACTACATGATCGCCATGCGTCTGGCACAGCTCAGCGAGGAGAAGAACTCTGCCATCCTGCGCAGCCGGGACTTGCAGCTGGCGGTAGGCCCTGGGAGTGGGGAAGGGGCGAACTTTGAAAAAACGACGGTAATAGGGTCGCCTGCTCCTATCCCAGAGCCGCCATCTGCCGGCTCTTGGATCGTGGGCGAGTCCTTTCACCACCTGGTGCCTCAGTTTTCTCATCTGTAGTGTGGGGGTGTTGATGGTGCTTGTTTCATTGAGTTATGACGGTGGTTCTCAGCTGGGGGAGGTTATGCCCCCAGAGACGGTGGCCATGTCTGGAATCACTTTTGGTTGTTACAGCTGGGTAGAGCTTGGTGTGCCATTGGGCAGAGGCCAGGGATGCTGCTGGATGCCCTGCAGTGGACAGGGCGGCCCCCCACAAGCAAGAACTATTTAATCCCGAATGTTAGTGAACGCCGAGGCGGAGAGGCCTTGGGTTACGAGGAACCGTCCTCTGAAGGTGTGTACAGGGCGTGGTGCAGGGTTTGTGCCCAAACCTGTGCGCTGTTGTCACTCTTGTCATTACCACATGCTGCTGTGCACAGTATGGTGTCCACACACCCTGGCACACAATCCCCCAGGGTCACTGTGCACTAGGTCCTCATGTCCAAACCTAGACACAGGGGCTTAGATTGGAAAGGGACTTGTTTGTCACAAAGCTGCAAAATGGAACCTGGACTCGAACCAGGTCTGCCTGGCACCAGGTGGAGAAACCGAGCCTCCCTTCTCGGTGGCACTTAGTGTGGGGATGGAGCTGGTATTTTCCTGCCCCGGGGAACTGTTTCAAGGATGTAACCGTGCCAGCAGCACGCAGAAGGCTCTGACCTTGGGATCTGAAGCCCTGACTGTGTGAGCCTCGGCAGAGGCCACAGCTTTGCAGGCCGTGACGGGCGCCCGTGGGAGGCTGTTGGCGTGGGCGCACAGGTGAGCAGGAAGGAGCCTGCGGCTGTGCGTGCCAGCATGTCGATGTTTGGGGAAGTGAGTCCTGCTCGGGAGTGCTGAGCCCAGGGATTAAGGGCCCAGGCTGCCAGGCCTGCTCGAGGGTGTAGGAAGCAGATGCATGGGTGTGAGGGGACCAGGAGGCTGTTTTTTAAGGGCCTGCTTGGGGTTTGGCGTGAGGTGGGGCTGTCTGAGGCCCAAGACTGGCTGCAGATTGAGCGAAGGGTGGCCTGGGCAAGGCCTCCTTCTCTGCCTCAGTTTCCTCATCATCTTGGAGGTGGGAGGTCATGGATAAGGATGGTATAATGGAATGGCACCTTCTACGTGCCAGGAGCGGTCCTCACTGCTTGCCCTGTACCAGCTCCTCGAGTTTTCAACAACTCTATTGGGACAGGGGTGGGGGCACGATTATTGTCCCATTTATGGATGAGGAAACTGAGGCACAGAAAGGTTGGTTAGAGCACTTTCCCAGGGTCCCAATACTGAGAGTTTCTGACTTTGCTCTTGGCACTGCTGGGGTAGGGTGGCGTGGGGGGCAGGCAGGGAGAGCTGGGGTCCCCCGTCTCCGTCCATGTCCTCTTTTTCTGAAACGGATCCATGAACCCCGCTGTGAGGCTTTTCCTGGGAGAAGGGTTCTGCTGCTCGGAGGGGACAGCATGATGGCTGCTGCCCAGGGTGTTGGGGGCGCTGGGGCTGGAACGGCTTCCCTCACCTTCGGGTTGGGTGTAATTATGAATTGGGTCCCCAGAAGTGGCAGGTGTGGGCATGTGACAGGGGGAGTGTCCTGTGTGTATGTGTGTGTGTGTGTGTCTCCAGCTGACTGGGGTCTCCTGGGGTGGGGTAGGGGGTGAAGAAGAGGCATTAGAGGTGTCTCCAGATTAGCCATAGGTGCACATAGTATGACCACCTAGGGGTAAGGTAATCTGCCACTAGGCAGGGAGTGGCTGCTTTTTCCCAGTTTAGGGGGTAGAGGGTAAGGACTGAAATTCAACTAACAGATACATTTTTCTTTAAATGTAGCTACTCTAAAGTTGCCTACATTTTTTGAGCTTTTTTTTTTTGCTACAAAAATTAACAAAGGCAGGGCAGATGGAAATGAACAGAACAGCTGAGGGCGTCTGTCTTGGCAGCTTGGGTCCCCTTTCCCCACGGACAGGTGTGTGGTGGCTGTGATTTAATACTGTGTTTTATAAGGTGCAAATTTAATGAGCTGTTATTTCTAAGCAACATAAACTTGAGGAACCAACGCTATAATTTTGTGCTAAGTGAGTTTGTGCACCAGGATTAAATGCATCCGTATTTCCTGGCACTCAGCGGAGACTCCCAGGTGCCCCGTCCCCTGAGCTCATCGGGGGAACTCGCTGGCCGAGGGTCAGGCGGGAGGCCGTGGTGTGTGGCTGTGGTTTGCTGAAGAGGGTGTGACCACGCTTGCCCTTGTAACTGGCTGTCTTTCTCCGGCGGCTCACAAAGCATGTTTTGTGAGGCAAAAGGAATGTGAGAATCATGAATTTTTTTCTGAGTCCCTTGTGGAGGAGGAAGTGACCCCGCCTCCAGGCGTGTGTGTGTGTGTGTGTGTGTGTGTGTGTGTGTGAGAGAGAGAGAGAGAGAGAGAGAGAGAGAGAGAGAGAGAATGCACGCGCGTGTTGTAATGCTGGGCTCTGAGCGCTGTGGGGCTGCAGGTCATTCTCCAAGAGAGGCTGGGGCACTCCCGGGGCACCAGACGTTGGCATGCCAGAGTGTAGCACCAGAGGTCATTGTGCCTTTACCCAACAATGACTTCATTTTGTGGCCTGCCACCTGCTGCTACTCTTGTCACTGTCTAGCCAACTCAGACCCCACATGAATCTGGAAAATAGTTCTGGCTGAGTGCACTCATCGTCCAGCAGACTGATTATGCCTGTCTGCGTTCAGCCGCCCCCCCCCCCCCCCGCTCCCCCCCCGCCCCCGGCCAGCTTCTGGCTGCATCACTGAATGGGTGGCGGGTTGGGATTTAATGCAAAGCTGTGAAGACAGCCACTGTCACACCCCGGCAGCTCTATAGCCTGCCTCTGCCAGTGTGAAGGCCTCTGCCCACCTTCTGTCCCGTTGGATTCTTGCAATGACTTTGGGAGGCTGAGAGTGGGATGGGGGATTGAATGGGCCTGTTTTACCTACAAGGAAGCTGAGGCCTGGAGGTGGTGAGTGGCTTGCTCAGAATGATGGAGGGTAAAAGGGATACAGCTGAAACCTGCACCCCAGGCTTGGAGTTCTTATTGGGGATGAACTAACAGCACAATCTTCTAGAGGGGAGGCCTAGGAGCCCTCTGGCTCTCGGTCTGGGTGAGACGAGGAGACCGAGGCACAGAGAGGGGCTGTGACTTACCCAAGGCCACACTGAATTAGAAGCAGAGCTGGGGCCCAGACCCTGGTTCCCCCATTCCTCCTTCTCCTCCCTCACGCTGGTGCGGGGCTCCACGGCCTGTACCTGTGCCGGAACTGTGGGACAGGTGATCAGACGAGGGTGCTGTGGTGCAGAGCCCTCCGGGAGGGTGGCTTGGCCCTGCTGCCTGCTCCTTCCTCTTCGCATCTGCCCAGCCTGTACTTTCTTCATGGACCAGTTCAGGAGGACTCCTGCTCTGGCTCCCTGGGGGTCTGGGAGGCACCCAGCAGTGAGGAGCAGCGCTTCTCTCCACTGGCCTCGCTGGGGTCCTGCCCTGGGCTGAGCCCCACCCCCCTGGATTGAGCTGAGTGTCCGTACACAGGTGGATCAGCTGAAGCTCAAGGTGAGCCAGCTGGAGGAAGAGTGTGCACTGGCACGCAGGGCCAGGGGGCCGCTCCCTGGGGCCGAGGAGAAGGAGAGAGAGCCGGACAGCGTGGACCTGGTCTCTGAGCTGCGGGCTGAGAACCAGCGTTTGACAGCATCCCTGCAGGAGCTGCAGGAGGGCCGGCAGCAGGTAAGGGGGGTGGCCCCGGGGTGGGGGAGCGGCGGTCAGAAGATGGAGAGTCTGCACCTGGGGTTGAGGTCTGGGTGGAGCTTGGCTGGCCTCCTGTGGTAAGCCCCGAGTGCTCTGTTCTCTCCGGCCTTTAGTCTGAGGTCTCTGGGTGGCCCCGGAGGTCTTTGAACGCCTCGAAACCGTGCGCCTGGTTTTGTGTGTGAGCTTTCTTCTGGGGCAGGGCCCCCAGCTTTTCTCAAGACTTGTAGAAGTCTGTGGCCCTGTAAAGGTTGAGACCCCTGAGGTCTGAGTGGCCCTGGGCTTGCTGGGTGTCCTATAGCTGGTCAGTGGCAGTGTGGGCTGGTCGCCTGGCCATTGCTCCACACAGGAGGTGGGGGATGGGAGCCAGGGTTCTGGTATATTTCATAGGATCCTGGGCCCATGGTCCACCTGCCTAAGCCAGGCTCAGCCACCATCGAGGTACAGGAATAGGCTTGGAAGTAGCCGCCCATCTGCTGCCCTGGGTGGTGGGTGGGAACTAGAGCAAGAGAAAGCGTGCCTAGTTCTTGTTCAGGAACAAGGCCCTGGCTGAACTTGTCCACGCATGTCCCCATCCGCGTACCTCATGCACACCCAGGCGCTCCCTGGAGGGCGGGCGGGCAGAGCCGATGGAGCCTTGCTCACTCTGCACACGGGAAACCAAGGTCCCCCGGGGGCCAGGCCCTTGGCCAAGGTGGCAGAGCCAGTGGGGTGGGGCTGACGGCCGAGGGCTGTGTGTTGTGTGTCCCCTTCCCTGACACTTGAGGTGGGCCCTGGGCCAGACGCTGAGGTAGCCCTGACCTCTGACCTGCAGGAGGCAAGCCAGCCGGGGGCCCCAGGCTCGGAGCGCATCCTCTTGGACATCCTGGAGCATGACTGGCGGGAGGCGCAGGACAGCAGACAGGAGCTGTGCCAGAAGCTGCACGCCGTGCAGGGGGAGCTGCAGTGGGCCGAGGAGCTTCGGGACAAGGTAACATTTGCCATGCACCGTGACCCCCCACCCTGTCGCCACCTTCCTTCTTAAAGCAGCCTGCGGAGGCTCCTGGAGAGGAAACGGGGGTGCATGTCACCAGTTCACTGGAGCTGACCTTCCCTGCAGGTGTGCCAGGCACAGTGCTGGGAACCATGCCTTCATTCATTCTCAAGTATTTATTGGGACACATCGTGAACAAGACAATGTCTCTGTCCCTGGGGAGTTAAGTTCTAGCAGGGGAGACAAGCCATAGGCCGTACACGCAACCGAAGTCAACCACTTCCATGGCAGAGGCTGCTGAGGGCTGAGCAAGTGGCAGAGCAGGGTGAGGGAGCAGATGGTAGTGAAAATGGGGAGGCCCCGGTGGGCTGGGGAGGTCGTTATTATTGTTAGTCCCATTTTACAGATTAGGCCGCTGAGGCCCAGCTGGGGAGATGGGGTGGGCACTTGTTTTGGGGGCTCAGGCCTCTCTCCCTGGGCCTGCTGGGCACCTGCTGGTTAGTGTCCCCTGGTTGCCGACCCTGTGGTCTGACCTGGGCGTGTTGCACCTTTGCTGCTCCGCTGGCCCGTCTGCAGTACCTACAGGAGATGGAGGACCTGCGGCTGAAGCACCGCACGCTGCAGAAGGACTGCGACCTGTACAAGCACCGCATGGCCACCGTGCTGGCCCAGCTGGAGGAGATCGAGAAGGAGCGGGACCAGGTGAGCCCAACCTGCTGTGCGGGAGGCCCTGGCTCGGCGGGCGGGGGGGAGCGGACGGGACCAGAAGTGTAGAAAAGAGACTGTTAAGGAGAGGCAAGGAGGCCAGGCTAACACAGTCGTGGGACCTTGAGCACTCAAGGTCTGCCGGCCTCACCCCTGAACGCACCGCCTCACCTGAGCCCCTGGGACAAGTAGGGAAGTTCATCCTAGCGCTCTCTGCTCTGAATCCCTATTCTGTCCTCGTCAAAAACAAGGCCCACACAGGGGAGGTGCTTGCAAATATTTGCTGATGAAGGACTTCTCAAAAGTTCTGGCTCCCAGACTCTGGGCGACACCACTGTCACAGTCAGAGGCCACAGTCTGGGCTGAAGACCTGGGCCACCTCCTCTAGGACCCAGGCCTCCTGTGAGAGGCTCCCATGCAGTGGGGAGGGCAGGAGGTTTGGTCCTTGGATCAAGCGTGAATCCCACTGGAGGAGTTGAAGTCTGCACATCAGAACGGGCCTCAGAATCCCCTGGCCAGCTTGGTGACAAGGCAGATTCGAGGCCTCATCCTGGACATTCGGATTTTGTGGTCCAGGTGGGCTCAGGGCTCTGTAGGTTGCTCTGTTGCTCCTGGCTGCTGGGCCTCTGGCCCCAGGTCTCTCAGAGGCAGTGGGTGGCAGGTCCAGGCCATGGGCCCAGCACTCAGGGACCCTGGTCTTCATCGTGGGGAAAAGTGCTGTGGATGCAGTGGGCTGGTCTGGAATCCGGTCTCCCACACTATCCCAGGCTGCAGGGAATGAAGACGGCCCCACATAGCAGGCCTCGCAGTTTTAAGTTGTGCTTGGGAAGGGGCGAGAGCCTGGAATCCGCAGCCAGACCGGCTGGGTTTGAATCCCAGCCCTGCACTCGCTTCCTGGCGTCTTATCTGTAAGGCGAGAGCAATGAGAATGTCTGACTGAGAGTGAGTGCATTGATTGAATGAGCTGGTACTAAGCCCAGGGCCAGGCACACAGGAAGTGCTGTTCCTGCTGTCACCCCCTGCGTGCAGTCGGCTGGAGGCTGGGACAGCATGTTGCCCGCCCTCCCCAGGCCATCCAGAGCCGTGACCGAATCCAGCTGCAGTACTCACAGAGCCTCATTGAGAAGGACCAGTACCGCAAGCAGGTGCGGGGCCTGGAGGCCAAGCGGGACGAGCTGCTGACCACGCTCACCAGCCTGGAGGGTGCCAAGGCCCTGCTGGAGGTGCAGCTGCAGCGGGCTCAGGGCGGCCCCTGCCTCAAGGTGACGGGCTAGAGTGGAGGGTCCTGGTGGGCACGCTGGGGTTCTGGCAGGAGCTTTTGGCCAGGCGGGAACGCGTGGGACTTGGTGGGAGATTGCAGCTAAGGGTGGGAATATGGGGGAACTGGCAGGAGCCCTCAGCTGGTTGTGGGACTCACAGGACTGGGCGGGAGGCTTCGGCAGGAGTGGGATCATGTGGGAACCCTCACCTGGGCTTGAGAAGACACAGGTTCTGGGAGGGGAATATGTGGGTCCTGGCTGGAGCCTCACCCTGGGTCAAGAACATGCTAGCTTTGGGGCAGCTCTTGGCCAGGGTGGAGAATGTGCCGCTCTGGTGGGGGACCCCAGCTAGGAGGGTACATCAGGGAACAGGACAAAGGTCCGTGGGTCTCTGGGTTTCGGGGCTTGTTCCTGGGTTGCTAAGAATAGTTTGAAGGCTCTCTCTGCATACACTTGGAGAAGCCCAGCTGCCCCAGGGCCTAGGAGCATCTTGGGATACAAAACACGGGCTCTAAAAGCTGCTCAAGGACCAGGTAGTCCAATTCCCTCATCGCCCAGGACCCGGAGAGGGTCAGGGGCTTGCCCAAGGTCGCCTGGCTAGCCAGTACTGAAGCTGTGCCCCCGAGGCCCCTTGCAAACCAGACACTAGTTCTTGGACTTCTGCCAGCAACTCTGCCTTTTCTATCTTGATTTTGTTTGGAGATAATCACCTGAACGTGTGTTTAACACCTGGGGGAACAGGACAAGGGCAGTGTGAGTCGTGACTTTGCACTTTTTAAACCCTCGGTGGGTTGTTTTTTAAAATTTGGCTCTTAGGTAAAGACAAAGCCCTTGCTATCCTCCCCCGGCCCGGTTCTCTGGGTCTCAGCCTTTGAATCCTGGAACGTGTCATAGTCCCGTCTCAGGGCCTTTGCACACACTGTTCCATCCGCCTAGACCATCCCCCCAGTTTTATCTGTGTAGCACCCACTTATCCTTGAGTTGTCAGTTCAGAGCGCACTGCCTCTGGAAAGTGCTCTGGTGCCCCAGGCGGGTGGGCCTCCAAGTGCCTTCCCTGGCTCCTTGGCAGTGTGGGGCTGTGTCCTTCATGTCTGCTTGCCGTTGGTGTCCTCCTCCAGGCTGAGTGCTCTGACAGGGAGCCTCCCCTCTGGAGGTGCACACGCAGGCATTCGGCAGGTGACTGTGGCCGGCAGCCCAGCACTGCTGACATCACCCCTCCCCTTGCCTCTCCCAGGCGGGCACCTCCTCCCACTCCCTGTGCTCCAACCTCAGCAGCACCTGGAGCCTGAGCGAGTTTCCTTCTCCGCTGGGAGGCCCAGAAGCAGCCGGGGAGGCCGCTGTCGTGGGGGCACCTGAGCCCCACCCCTCGGTAAGACACCCGCCCACCTCACAGAATGAAAGCGTGCAGAGAGCCCCCCAGTGTGCTGACAGGTCCCTGTCACAGAGGAGGAAACTGAGGCACACGAAGGCCCAGCGCCTTATTTAAGCTCGTCCAGAGTCCCCTCTGTGCTGGGCCTGGGCACCAGGAGATCTGGGGGCCTCACAGTGTGACTGGATAGAGCCCCCTCCTCTGCTCTGGGCCCCAGTTCTTGTCTGTGGAGGTGTGGGAAGGTGCTGTGGGGGTGACCTGGGCCCTGTCGTGGTGTTGCAGGAGGAGGCCACAGACAGCGAGAAGGAGATCAACCGGCTGTCCATCCTGCCCTTTCCACCCAGTGCGGGCTCCATCCTCCGCCGGCAGCGGGAGGAGGACCCTGTCCTGGCTAAGAGGTAAGCAGGCGCCTCCCAGAGTCCCGAAAGCCAGAGGCAGCTCTAGGCAGTCTCCTCCCTTTACTGCCTTTAAATGGCTAGAGCGCTGCAAACCCAGGCCCTGAGAGTCACAGGCATGACTGAGGTCAGCGGTTAAGACCAGGCCAAAGGGCAGAACGGGGCATCCCCAGCCAAGCAGGCTGGCAGGAGAGTCCGTTGAAGCTGAGTCTCAGAGTTCCGGGACCTAGGAAAGCTGGGCGATTTGGCACTGGGGCCTGCAGAGGGGTCAGGGTCCCCGGCCACAAGGCTGGCACTGGGTTGGGCATCCGCAGCCAGCGGGCCCAGGCCCAGGAGAACCAAGCCCCCTCCACTGGTGGTGGGACCGGGGGAGGGGGGCCGGCCTCTCTCCTGGTGTGCGTCCCAGGTGCAGGCTTGGTTGCGTGAGTTAATCTGCCATGAGTGGGGCAGGCGATGGCGGGGGGGGGGGGGGGGGGGTCTAGTGTGGGAGGCAGGCCTAGGAGCCATGAACGACGACGTAGAAGTGAGGGTGAGAGGTCAGGGCAGGGTTCCTAGAGGCCGTGGCATTAGAGGACAGGCCAGGGCATTCTAGGTGGAGGCCTTGGGGCTGAGGTCAGGAGCTTTACTTCTTGCCCTGTGGGTTTGGGGGAGCCATGTGGCCTGAGTGCCCTGTGCCTGGGACCCCCACCTTGGGTCGAACCTGCATTTGCTTGGGGGCTGCAGGAGCTTTTGGCAGTGTGGGGGCAGGAGGAGGGAGTGGGGCAGATGCCCGCTGAGCCTCAGCTCCTGCCCCTCCCTGCCCTCTCTCCACCCAGGTCCTTCAGCAGCATGTCAGACATCACAGGTGAGGCCCTGGGGACCCATGGGGAGGACTCACCCAGGGGGACCTGTTTAGCTCCCCTAAGGCATCTGCCACCCACTCTGCTTTTGGCCTGTGTCCCCCTTCCTGAGGTGCTGCCAAGCCCTGTCCAGGCGGAAGGCTCTGCTCAGGGGACCTCAGGGTACGGGGGCTGCTGTACTCTGAGCTCAGCCCCAGTCCTGGCCAGGCTGTGTGGGGTTCCTCCTCAGTTCTGGTCCACCCTTGCCCCTCTTCTAGAAAACAGAACGGTCATCCTGGCAGGCCCAGGCCAGCCCTGAGCCCAGGGGGTCCAGAGTGTTCTTGGGGCTCAAACCTGCCAAGGCCCCAGGCCCCTGGGCCCTCCCCCATTTCTCAGTCCAGCACCCCTGACCCACACTTCTTCTCCTCAGACAGTGTAACACTTAAGCCCTGGTCCCCCGGCCTCTCCTCGTCCTCATCCTCCGACAGCGTGTGGCCTTTGGGAAAGCCGGATGGTCTCCTGGCCGGAGGTTGTGGCCTGGACCTCTTTAACAGGTACTGAAGCTGCGTGGGGGGTGCCGAGGGGGACACTGGGTGAGCGGGGAGGAGCTGGGAGGGAGAAGCAAGCAGAGCCTTCGCTTTCTGCCGCTGACGGAACAGCAAGGTTTTCAGACACAGGCCGACCTTGGGTTCAAACCCTGTCACCACTGTTTATCGTCCATGTGACTGGTCACTTCACCTCTCTGAGCCTCAGTCTCCTCATCGGCTAAAGGGGACAGTGATTCCTCTCTTCTGCATGTGGATGTTTGGGGTCTAGGACTCATGTCAGTAAAGCACCTAGCTTTGCCAGGTGCGTAGTAGGTGCTTAGTAAATGGTAGCTGCTACTTGCTCCACAGGACACTCTGCCTGTCCTCTGAGCTCTGAGCCCCCGCAAGGCTGCCCCGCCCAGCAAAGCTTCGTGCTGTACTGAGCGGGGCGGGGCCCCCTTGGCCAGGGCAGGACACACAGCCCCGGGATGGCATCACGAAACACGCTGGCTCAGATTGCGCTGCAGGCGGAGAGCTCTGTGTGTCTGTGTGGGCAGCTTCCCTCTCCAGGCTCTCAGCGGATCTCAGGAGGGGAGAGGGAGAAGGTGGGGCTGAGAATGTGACCTTTGAACTCAGCCCTGGCTTGAGAGCAGGTAGGGAGGGAGGAGGGCAGCTGGATGACTGGAAGAGAGCGCAGAGGCTGTCTAGGCATGGGCTTGGAGTTTGGCCTTGACCTGAGCATGCGGGGGAAGGCTGGGAGGGCCGAGCACAGCAGGCTGTATGAGTCAGGCAGGCAGAGCGTGGACTTTGGCTGGTGACCTCTGGGAAGCCCGGGAGGGTTTAGCTGTCCCTAACTGCAGGCCTGCTGCTGGCTGCCGTAGAGCATTCTCGCTGTCCTGGGAGGCAGGCAGCAGCATGATCATCCCTGTTCCATAGAGGAAGAATCCGAGGCTCAGAGAGGTGAAGGGGCTTGCCCGAGGTTACACAGCTGGAAAGTGCCCTGGCCGAAGTCCACAGTGACCTGATCAGACCTGGGCTTTGGAAAGGGCTTAGGAAGCACTGATGTCAGAGCTGGAAAGTGGGGATGCCAGAGACAGGGAACAGGTCATCAGGAAATCAGGGCAGAGCAACACCAGCGGCCTCCCACCTCCTGGAAGCAGCTTGTCCAGGCCCTTGTCCAGGGCCCTGCCCCCCGGCATTGCGCCCAGTGTGACATTGTTTCTCCCTGTGCAGGACGTGCTTCGGGGGAAGGGGTGGAGGCTCCTCCCTTCCTGCCTGACTGGGCCCTTCCTCCTTCCAGCTTAGGCCTGCTAAAGGGATCTTGGCTGTTGTCCAGGGGGCTCTGGGATGTGGCGGAGGGGCAGGAGCCATGTGATCCCAGGGCCAGCTCTGCTGCCCATACTGTACCTGGGGAGGAGGGAGACGGGGAGAACACAGATTTGGGTGGACACAGGGGTGGTGGATGGGGAGAGAAAGAGGCTGAGGGCCTGGCAGAGAGGGAGGCGAGGTGCCGGTGCATGTGTCCTGGGGCTGTGGGACAGCACAGTGGGGAAGACAGACTTTGTGAGTCAGCTGCGATCCTGGCTCTGTCACTTGCTACTGTGGAATCTTGGGCACATCACTGAATTTCCTAGTGCCTCAGTTTCCTGCTCTGTAAAATGGGGCCACAGTCTCCTTGGTCATTGTGGGGGCATTCCTGTGGAGTGCTTGGAGCCGCGCTGGGCTCAGAGCGAGTGGGACAGTGAGCGTGTAGCTCATGTTGTTGCTCAACCCCGAGTAGCCTGCAAGTCTGGCATTTTCGGCCTTGTTACTCAGATAAGGAGAATGTGACTCGGGGTGTCAGGGATTTGTCCCAAGGCACTTAGGGGTGGGGTTGGGGATTCAGATGGAAGGGTTCCTTCCTTCTTCCATTTAAGTCACTTTTATTTATTTTTATTTTTTTATTTTTTAGGTTATTTACAATCCTGTATCTTTCTTTTTTATGTTTTATTTTATTTATTTTTTGTTTTTTTAAAAAATATATTTTATTGGCCCTGGCTGGTATAGCTTAGTGGATTGAGCATGGGTCTGTGAACCAAAGGGTCACTGGTTCGATTCCCGGTCAGGGCACATGCCTGGGTTGCAGGCCAGGTCCCAGCAAGGGGGTGTGTGAGGGGCAACCACATGTTGATGTTTCTCTCCCTCTCTCCTTCCCTTCCCCTCTCTCCTTCCCTTCCCTACCCCTCTAAAAGTCAATAAATAAAATCTTTAAAATATATATATATATTTTATTGATTATGCTATTACAGTTGTCCCATTTCCCCCCCTTCACTCCACTCCATCCTGCACACCCCCTCCCTCCCACATTCCCCCCCTATAGTTCATGTCCATGGGTCATACTTATAAGTTCTTTGGCTTCTACATTTCCTGTACTATTCTTACCCTCCCCCTGTCTATTTTCTACCTACCATTTATGCTACTTATTCTCTGTACCTTTCTCCCCTCTCTCCCCCTCCCATTCCCCAGTTGATAACCCTCCATGTGATCTCCATTTCTGTGGTTCTGTTCCTGTTCTAGTTGTTTGCTTAGTTTGCTTTTGTTTTTGTTTTAGGTGTGGTTGTTAATAACTGTGCGTTTGCTGTCGTTTTACTGTTCATATTTTTTATCTTCTTTTTCTTAGATAAATCCCTTTAACATTTCATGTGATAAGGGCTTGGTGATGATGAACTCCTTCAACTTGACCTTATCTGAGAAGCACTTTATCTGCCCTTCCATTCTAAATGAAAGCTTTGCTGGATAGAGCAATCTTGGATGTAGGTCCTTGCCTTTCATGACTTGGAATACTTCTTTCCAGCCCCTTCTTGCCTGTAAGGTCTCTTTGGAGAAATCAGCTGACAGTCTTATAGGAACTCCTTTGTAGGTAACTATGTCCTTTTCTCTTGCTGTTCTAAGATTCTCTCCTTATCTTTAATCTTAGGTAATGTAATTTTGATGTGCCTTGGTGTGTTCCTCCTTGGGTCCAGCTTCTTTGGGACTCTCTGAGCTTCCTGGAATTCCTGGAAGTCTATTTCCTTTGCCAGACTGGGGAAGTTCTCCTTCATTATTTGTTCAAATAAGTTTTCAATTTCTTGCTCTTCCTCTTCTCCTTCTGGTACCCCTATAATTCGGATGTTGGAATGTTTAAAGATGTCCTGGAGGTTCCTAAGGCTCTCCTCATTTTTTTGAATTCTTGTTTCTTCATTCTTTTCTGGTTGGATGTTTCTTTCTTCCTTCTGGTCCACACCGTTGATTTGAGTTCCAGTTTCCTTCCCATCACTATTGGTTCCCTGTACATTTTCCTTTATTTCACTTAGCATAGCCTTCATTTTTTCTTCTAATTTGCAACCAAATTCAACCAATTCTGTGAGCTTCCTGATTACCAGTGTTTTGAACTGTGCATCTGATAGGTTGGCTATCTCTTCATTGCTTAGTTATATTTCTTCTGGAGCTTTGATCTGTTTTTTCATTTGGGCCATTTTTTTGGTCTTGGCGTGCCTGTTATGTAAAGGGGTGGAGCCTTAGGTGTTCCCCAGGGTGGGGTGACGCTTGTAGCTGCACTGTGACGCTGTATGTGGGGGAGGGTCCTATAGGGAGCAATGGCGCTTGCTCTACTCTCTGCTGGTTTTCAGTCACTCCCTCCACTACCCACAATCAAATTGGGCCCCTCTGGTGCTGATTCCCAAGTGGGCGGGTCTGTATACATTCTGGGACCCTGTGGGTCTCTCCAACGAACTCTCCTGTGAGGCTTAGAGTTTCTCCTGCTGCCACCTCAACCCCCACAAGTGTTTTCAATCAGTGGTTTGAGGCTTTATTTCCCTGCGTTGGGACCCTGAGTTGTGCTATCTGTCACTTGGTCCACCAGCTGCTGCCTCTCTGGCCAGCTGCAGCCTTGCCTACCCCGTGCCACAATCCGCCACCACAATCCACCACCTCGCCGGCCTCTGCCTTTCTGTGAGTCCTCTCCGCCCTGGCTGCCCGTCTCTACCCCTCCTACCAGTCTGGATGAATGTTTCTTCTTTATCTCCTTGGTTGTTGGACTTCTATACAGTTCAATTTTCTGTCAGTTCTGGTTGATTTTTGTTTTTAAATTGTTGTTGTCCTTCTTTCGGTTGTGCCAGGAGGCACAGTATGTCTACCTACACCTCCATCTTGGCTGGAAGTCCTAAGTCACTTTTTAAAAGAATTTATTATAGAGAGGAAGGGAGAGAGAATGAGAGAGAAACATTGATTGGTTCAAATCCACGCACCCTGACTGGATCAAACCCACATCCTAGGTACGTGCCCTGACCAGGATCGAACCTGCAACCTTTTGGTGTACAGAACGATGCTCCAACCAACCGAGCCACCTGGCCAGGGCCCATCTAAGCCACTTTGACCCTCATACTCGTGTTCAGTGCTCAC
The DNA here is from genome assembly GCF_022682495.2 of Desmodus rotundus. Classification (NCBI taxonomy): domain Eukaryota; kingdom Metazoa; phylum Chordata; class Mammalia; order Chiroptera; family Phyllostomidae; genus Desmodus; species Desmodus rotundus. Next base: position 194,301,901 of record NC_071389.1, on the reverse strand, counting down.
GACATACCGGGTGTTTTCAGCCCTTGTTTCCCCTGCTGAGCTCACAGGGTCTTGGAGTGGGCAGGGGAGATGGGCGGTGGGGGTGTTGGAATAGGCTGAAGGACAGACGGACAGGTGGACGGGCTGGGTGACAGTGAGGCCCTGAGTGGGAGGGGAGGGTGGGGACAGCATCAGGTGTTGTGGCCCTGCCTTCCCCTGTTCACACAGGACCTTTGGCGGCTTCACCCTTGCCCAGGGGTTTGAATAACCCATTGCCTCACTCTACCACTCACCAGCGGTGCAGCCCTTGTTACATTGCAAGTTCCCTGTGCCTCAGTTTCCCTGGTCTTTAACATGAAGGAGTAACAGGTGTCCCCCAGAGGGTTGCTGGGAGGATTAAATGAGGTAATATGTGTGGCTTGCTCAAGTCCCTGCTTCAGAGGTCTCTGACCTGGGACAAAGCAGTCGTGTCGTGTACACTCCCCGAGGTCTCCCCACAGTGCCCTGGGGCGGGGTCGGACACTCATCCGGCCACTGGGGCCGTCACTGCTACCAGCCGGCAGAGTGAAGGACTGCCCCGTTCCCCCTGTTTCCCTGTGGCCTGATCTCCTGGCCCCATACTGGGAAGGGAGCTGGGAGCCCTCACCTGGTGGTCAGGTTACCTCATCCTTCACTCCGCCCACAGGCAGGGTGGGGGGTCCATAGGATTGTGTTGCTGGAGACCCGGGAGTCCCCGGAGGTCTCTGTCCCCTGCTTCCGCCGAGGCCTGGGACTGAGAGGGACTTGATAGGAACCCTGCCCTCAGCCCGCCCCCAGGTGCTGGGAGTTGGTAGCCAGGGGCTGGGAGGCTCAGAGAAGTTGCTGGGCTCCTCAAGGAGATGGGAAAGGGGGACCCTGGAGGGGGGCTGCCTGAGCTGCATCTTCAGGAAGAGTAGGAGTTGGAATGAGGCTGAAAACTTTGGGTTTGGAGGGTCATGTTGCCCTGACTTGGGGATCCCAGGGAGCAGAGGGGTGTGCTGCAGCAGGGGTGTGGGGCCCTGGTCTGGGGAAGCCATGATGGTGAACTTGCTGTGGGTTCAGAACAGGTGAGGAAGTGGCGCCCCCGGCCCCAGGGCGATGTGTCCTGAATGACACCTGAGAACAGTGGCCGGCTAATTTCCACCGGGCACTGTTCTAGGGGCATCCCGCCCCCCCTCTTGTCCCCCTGCATCATGCAATGAGACAGGCAGAGGCGGAGGGGCTGCTGAGAACTGGAGGATAAGTCGCCAGGCCATCTGGCCCCGGGGTTCCTGCCGGCACCCTCCGGCCCACATTTCTGAAACTCTTCTGTCCGAAGCCAGTGGTGAGGGAAACCCCATACACAGGCCGGAGACGCACGGGGCACGAGACTGTATTGGGTTTACTTGAAGGGAGACAGGCTTGTATTTTCTGCTCCATTGCAATGAAAACCAGAATTTCAGTTCTCACTTAGGAACAGGCCTGCAGTTTAAGGCCCCCTCCACCTGCACTCCCTTCATCTGCCCTCGCACGCAAAGTGGGAGACAGGTGCCATCCTGTTCTCGCCTCATGGATGCGGTGGCTGGGAATCAGGCAGCCAGCTCACTGGCACAGTTAACGCCGGGGCTTGAGACTGGACTGTGTTGCTCCAGCCATAAGGCCAGCGGGCAGCGTAGCCAGGCCCGGCCTCGGCCACCCGGGTCTGCACAGGCCTTTCCACGCCACCTCGTTGCCACAGGACAGTCCCAGAGCCGAAGGAACCTGTGAAGGCAGCTCTGATGTCTCCAGCACCCATGTCCGGCCCCAGCCCCCCCCGGGCCTGACTCTCTGTTTTGACTGAGGGGGCAGGAGCCCCGATGGGCTCCCCAGGGCCAAAACTTCCCCACTCTGCTTGGGTGCTGACTGGGTTAAAGTCCTTGTAGGGTTGCTGACTACAGGCTGACAGTAGGGGGCAGTGTGTCTGTGTGTTGCAGCTGAGGGTGGGTGGGGAGGTGGGTGGATGACTGGGCTCTGCCCTGGGCCACTTCTTCAGCTGGGGCACACCCATTGACCCTGGCCTCTCCTTTTCCAGTACCGGGGCCAGGGGGTCTCTGAGCCTGGCCATAAGGCCTCACCAATTCTCATGCAGGGACAGGCAGAGCCCTGCCACAATGGGGACCTTGGTGACTCAACCGTCAGTATCTCCCACTGTCCATGAGAGGAGGGCCAGATGCTGTGCCCTGTGTAGGCTGGCTGCAGCTTGCCTTTTCTGGGAGCTGTTTCCCAGGATGTATAAGTAGTTAATTAGGGCACAGAGCTTCACCCAGTGCCTGGCACATGGGAAGCCCCCAGTAAGTGTTGGTTGCTATTATTATTATTATTATCATGAAGTTCTTCCTCGACCCACTGTTCTGTCCCCCACACCTTTGCTCATGCCCCCCGCCCCCCAGCCTGGAACACCGTCTCCTCTGTTACCGAAGTGCTTCTATTCTTGACCATGGTGTAGCCCAACCGCTGCTTCCTCTGGGAAGCCACACCCTCTGTGCTCCCGCTGCTGGCTGGGACCGTCTCTGATCTGCCTTGTGTTCTGACAGCGACCTGCCTTCCTAGTCTGTGAGCACAGCAAGCTTTGATTCATCGTCTACGATGTGCCGGACGCTGGGTTTGGTGCTAGGGATCCAGAGCGGAATGCAGCAGCCGCCTGGCTCTGAGGGTGTCCTTCCTGATGGAGGCAACAAAAGGCGACAGGCGAGGTGCAGGTGGGGTGCTTCTGTAGGAAGCCCCACCTCACCCTTTGCAGGGGTCTGGGCGGGAGAGGTCTCTTTTGGCCTGAGCCCTGAAGGATGAGCAGAGTTGGCCAGCATAGAAGGGGGAAGCACATTCCAGGCAGTGGCACGGCAGGTGCAACGGGCAGGGGAGGGGAGTCGTGGCATACTTGGGGCATCCCTATCATTTTCCAAGAATGTTGAACTGATGCAAAATGCTGACTGAACTCTAATTCCCACCCCCCTTCTCTCTTCTCAGGTCTCTGGCCATCCATGTGTCTGGCCGGAGCCCCCCTGGGGGACCTGAACCCCAGGACAGAGGCCCAGATGGCCTGCCGTTTCCTGGGGACAGCTGGTCTGGGGCTGTGGTGCGGAGAGTGCTCTCTGGGCCAGGGTCTGCCAGGGTGGAACCCAGAGAGGTGAGGCCCCTCCTCTGCTCTGGGCTGGGGTCGGAATTAGTGCTTTAGCCTGGGCTGGATGCCTTCTGATTGGTGGATCTAGGTCACTGGGCAGAGTTACTCGGGATTGGCCTCAGAGGAGGCAGGCTCACTGATTAACTGCTGGTTGCCCCACCCCAGCCAGCATTAAGTGAAATCTGATTGGGCAGGGCCTGGGAGGTGGGGCAGAATGACAGCACCTTGACAGAACCCTGCTTTTAAATATGGGAAGGGCCTGGATCAACCTGCTGGGTGGAGAGCCCTGTTGAAGGGAGCAGAGTCTGCCCCCTGAGGTGGATGTCTGAATTGTGAGACATGGTCAGCCCCACTCAGTCTCCCGCCAGAGCCAGGGCTGTCCTGCCTTTGGAAGCTGACTTTTCTCCCTCCCTGTCCAGGTTTCCTCCCAGCCAAGGGCAGAGGCTGCTGGTCTGGAGGGGGCAGGTCTGGAAGGTGAGGCCCAGCAGAGAACCTTGATCTGGAACCAGGTGTCCACACTCCCCTTCCTGCTGGACTCTAAGGGTAAGTGTGGCCTGGGGGGAGGGACTGGGAACTCACCAGCCCTAGAAGGTCAGAGCTGAGGCTAAGGGCCCATGGGAGGGCTCATCCTGTCCGTGGAGGTGGGACAGCTGAGGCCTGAGAGGGAGACGCTCTGTCCCCCGACTCTTGGCATTGCCCCCCTCCCCTATGTCGCCGCCTTGTGCTGGTTGTCTTCCTGTGCTCTCCCTCTGTCCCCAGTAAGCAGTTGATAGTGAAAGGCACACTGGCCAGGAGTCCAGATACTTGGGTTCGAGTCCTAGTTCTGTCCCTAGTTCAGGGACACCGATCTGTTCAGGGATCGGTGGTCGTGGGCAAGTCCTGCTCTCTCTGGGTCTCGGACTGTCCCTTTAAAGAGAGGAAGGTGGGGTCCCGGTGGCCTGGGCTTTGGGATTGGCCACATCCGATCCCTGACTTCATCTTCTTCTTGCCCTCCCTGCTGCCCCTGCCCTGCCCATGCCCAGCTTGCCAGTCCTTCCACGAGGCCCTGGACGCCTGGGTGAAGGGGCTGGGCGCCGAGCCCTTCTACATTCGAGCCAACTTCCCTCTGCCCGAGCGGGCAGACCCCCATGCCCTGTGCGTGAAAGCCCAAGAGATCCTGCGGCTGGTGGACCCAGCGTATAAGCGGCGGCAGGAGTGGTTCTGCACACGGGTCGACCCCCTCACGTTGCGGGACCTGGACCGGGGCACAGTGCCCAACTACCAGAGGTGACCCAGAGCCAGGAGCCTGGGGACAGGGTCCCACTGGGAGCTGGGGCCGGGATGGGTCCTCTTTCTCCCTCTGCCATCCTTCTCCATCCTCTGAAACAGGATGGGGGGTGGCTAGAGAAGAGGAGGTGAGGGGCTCCCTGTCTTCCTACAAACATACCACATGACGTCCCCCTGCTCCCCCAGAGCCCAGCAGCTTCTGGAAGTTCAGGAGAAGTGCTTGTCTGCCAGCCGGCACCGAGGGTCCCGCAGTAACGTAAGCAGGGCTGCACCAGCTGGGTGAGGGTCCGGGGAGAGCGGCTGCCAGGCTGGGGTCCAAAAAGGAGAGAGGCCTGGCTTTATTTTCTGGGAGCGCTGAGGGAGGAGAGGAGGGACGCCCCCACCTTGTCCCCTCATCTGGACTTGGTTGGTCGTCTGTGTGCCAGCAAATAGAATTAGCTGGACTCGGGTCCAGGGTAGCTGAGAGGTTGAGACAGTGTGCCCGGTGCTCAGGAGCGTGCCTGGCACACGGTAAGTGCTTGACAGAACAACAGCATGCCCTTTTCCAGCCTCTGGGTGAGGACTGGGCAGGGCCGTGCTCCTGGGCAGAGTGAGGCTGAGACTCCGGAGAGGGGCTGGGAGTGCAGGCTCCGGGGCCAGACTGTCTGTTGTTGCATCCCAGCTCTGCTGCTGAATCAGCCCTGCGTCCTTGGACAACTGCCTGACCCTCCCTGGAGGCTCTGTGTCCTTGTCTGTGACAGGGGGAGTGACGCTGCCTGCCTGGCCCCTTGGCATAGAGGGCCGCAGTGGCTCGTGCATGCCTGGGGCCCTGTCTAGGCACTTGGCACCTGTCAGCTATTGGTGTAATGAGTGCTGTTGTTACTGGTTCCCTTACTCTTCCTCCCCCAGGCCACGTGGCTAATTCACTGGAGGAGACCCCAAAGTGTGTCTCTTCTGTGCCCTTAGGTTCCTCTGGTCTCTGGGCCTCAGTTCACCCATTTGTAAAGGGGGGACGGGCAGACCTAAGGCTGCCCCAGCTCTCGCTGGTTGTCAGGTTCGCTTCCCTGGGCCCTTAGTGCCTGGGGAGCTGCGTTGGGCTGGGGGTGGGGGGACAGGAGAAGGCCCAGTAGGAAGGGGCTCTTCCATGATGCTTGAGCAGTGGTGGCCCGGGGCCCCCTCTGCCCGGGGTCCCATCCACTCTGCCCCCTCCCCAAGGGTGGGATGGAACAGAGCTCACAGGCACCCCGCTTTCCCTTTGCCCGCCCCAGCTGAAGAAGCGAGCCCTGGATCAGCTGCGGCTGGTGAAGCCTAAGCATGCTGGGCCCCCTGCAGGGGATCCCCCAGAGCAGCTGCTGCTGGAGCCCTGCTCAGGTGAGTGCGCAGGTGTGAAGGTGCAGCCAGGGCTGCCTGTGGAGCTCAGGAGTGCACCTCTGGGTGTCCTTCGGCTTGGAAGGGCCTGCTGCGGGTGTTCCGGTGGGCAGGGCCCATGCCAGGGGCCTGAGAAACAAGTCTCCCCTGGGTGGGGGATGGGCCTCTGGGGTTGAGGGAGCCGGTCAGGGGGGCAGGCACACGTGTCCAGGTGTGTTCAGGAGTCTGTGAGCATGGGGTGCGCATGGGATCCGGCCTGTCTTGTTTGGCAGAGCGTATGTAGCTGTGCCGTGGTCCCAGAGTGGGTTCCTGGGGGCAGTACGGTGAGGCTTTGGGCCGGATCGGGGCGAAGGGGCTGAGGGAGCCCAGATGAGGGAGGAGTAATTCCGAGAGGCAGGGAGGAGAGGGTGGTGAGGGAAGCTGTGTTGGAAGGGAGATTGATCGAACTGGGGCCGTCAAGGATGAAGAGCGGCTTGTTCCAGGCAGAGGGCAGCCCAGTGCAAAGGCCCAGTGGCAGGGCCATGCCTGGTGCATCTGGAGGACCTCGAGTGCAGCAAGTGGGTATCGAGCGCCAGCTCTGTCATGCTTTGTTCTTGGCCCAGAGGGCACAGTGATCCCTGTCCCTACCCCCGACCCCCACCCCGGCTTGTGATGAGACACTTGTAGTGGAGACCCGGGTGCCCGGGTGGGGCTGCGGCCTCCTCAGGGCCAAGGAGGCCCTGTGATTGGAGGCAGTAGTAAGCCTGTGATGGGGCCTGAGGCTGGCTGCTCCCAGGCTCTGGCAGGGCTGGGTCACCCACGTGGAAGATGTGGCGTTTTTCCAGAGAGTCGTGGGAAGTCACTGGTGCATTGAAAGCAGGGAGGGGAGTTACAAGATCTGACTTTAGTTTGAAAACCTCTCTCTGGCTGCAGAGTGGAGAATGGCCTGTAGGGGGCAAGAGAGAGGCGGAGGTCAGGGAGGAGCCTCCTGGAACAGCCTCAGGGTGGACAGTTCTGCTGTGCGTGTGTGCATGCGCGTGTGCATGTGTGTGTGTGTGAGTGTGAGTGAGTGTAGGGAGAGCAGCAGCAGGACTTAACGGAAAAGGAGATGGGGGAATTGAGATTATGGGGTTTCAAGTATTGAAGCCTGGCTGCCCTAGGGAAGAGGAGCTGGGGCTCTGCCCCCACCCTTATCTCTGCACCCCTCCCCTGCCACAGAGCTGGAGTGGAGCCCCAGGCCCTACAGCCTGGTGAGGCCACTGCTGGTGCCCTCCCTGCGGCCCGTGGTGCTCTTGCCCGAGTGCCTGGCACCCCGGCTCATCCGAAACCTGCTAGACCTGCCCAGCTCCCGGCTGGACTTCCAGGTGTGCCCAGCAGGTGAGCCTTTGTGCCCGGAAACGGGGAAGCAGGTGGCAGCCTGGGACAGCCAGGCCCACTGGCCCTCTGATCTGGCTTCTCCTGGCTCTGCAGAAAGTCTCTCCGGGGAGGAACAGGGTGCACCCTCAGCGCCTGGAGCCCCCAAGGCCCGGCCTGCCACCCCTGGGCTGGGCAGCAGGATTCGTGCCATCCAGGAATCTGTCGGGAAGGTAGGTGCTGGGGTGGGGGCCGCCCTTCTGGGCCCGAGAACCAGTCTGAGGGCAGGCGTGTGCTGCTCTGGGCAAGTCCCAGCCCTTCTGGGGCCTTCCCTTCCCTGCAATGGGTGGGCCGGGGCAGTTGGCTTCATGTGGGTCATCCTTGAGGTGTTTGACTGATACCTCTCACCTATTTGCCACCTTGTCCTCAAACTCTCCGCTCTCCTGGGAGCTGGCAGGGACTGTGGGGGGTGGGGGCGGGGGTGGGGCGGGGCGGGGTGAATTCCATCCTGCAGATGGGGAGACCGAGGTCCAGAGGGGAAGAGTGACTTGTTTCCCCAGGTCTCCTGCCTTCCCTTTGGGTTCTTCACTCACTGCCAAGGTCTCTCTGGATGGGGAAGAAGGACCCTGTAAGGGGGCTGTGCTTGCTATGAGCCCCCAGGGTCAGGGTCTGGGTGTGGCATAGGGATGTGGGGTACAGTGGGGGTGGGGGGCCGGGAGGTTAGTGTCTCTGGGCCGGAAGTAAAGTGTAGCCTTGACCCCTGAGAAGAAGCACTGCCTGTTGGAGCTGGGCACTCGGGGTGTGCGGGAACTGGTCCAGAACGAGATCTACCCCATCGTCATCCACGTGGAGGTGACGGAGAAGAACGTCCGGGAAGTCAGGTGAGGCAGGACCCCAGAACCTCCTCCTTTCTGTGGATGCCTATCTCTGTTTCTCTGTCCCTTCTCCATCTCCCTTTGCCATCTGTCTCTTGTTGTCGTTGTCCACGTTCGTCCTTTCTCTCTAACTCTCCATCTTTGTCTGTCTCTCTGTCTGTCCCCCACTCTGCCCACTGCCCACTCTCTTCTCTTGGCAGGAGTCTGCTGGGCCGGCCTGGCTGGCGGGACTCGGAGCTGCTTCGGCAGTGCCGCAGCTCTGAGCAGGCACTCTGGGGGCTGCCCTGCTCCTGGGTGCAGGTGCCTGCCCACGAGTGGGGCCACTCGGAGGAGCTGGCCAAGGTTGTGCGTGGCCGGATCCTGCAGGAGCAGGCCCGGCTCGTGTGGGCAGAGTGTGGCAGCGGCCGAGGCTGTGGCAGCAGCGAGGCCTGAGGGGCCCTTTCGGATGCCTGCGGCTTCCTCACGCACTTTGGAAGCCACCAGCGGGTACCCTGGTGTCTCTGTGGTGGAGCTGGGTCCTCCCTGTCCTGAGCCTCCTCAGGCCCTTGGACTCGGCCCTGGGCTCTCACCGAGTGATCCTGCCAGCGCCCTCGGGTGGAACCTCCACCTGCCTGCCCCATACTTGCTGCTCTGGGCCTTCCTGTGTGCCCCCGTGTCTCCGTGTCCCCGCTCATGGGTCCGTGTCCCTCCATCATTGCGTACCCCGGAGTGTCTGAGTTCTCCTGTGTACAGTTTCATATGCCCACGTTCTCAAGGGGCAGGCTCCTGTCTGTCCCCTCCCCCTGGGCACAACAGGTCTCCCGGCTCTCAGCCTGTTCTGCTCACAGGAGCCCTGAGTCTGCCCTTTGTGACTCCCGCCTGTCCAGCTCACATTTCTTGTATATATGTCCACATGTGGGTGTCATAGCTGCCCTGGTCCACTGTCACCTATGCCCCCGTGTCTTATTGTCACATATGTCCGTGGTTCTCTCTCCTGTGTTAATGTCACATCCCCCACCCCCATGATACTTGGGCACTAACATGCGTGTGTTCCCAGTGAGCACACCCAGGACCATGTTCTCACGGCGCCCACTCCCTGCCCTGCCCGCTGTCAGAGGGACGGGTGGGGAGGGGCCTGGCTGCTCCGTCCCCAGAATGTATGGCTCGTGGATTTTTAACGGGCCTTTTTCACTCAGAAGCTGCACATTATGGAACATTAAACAGTTTCTCATAGAAGTCAGTGGCCTTTTGCTTGCTTGCATCCCTGGTCTGGGGCCCCCCCTTACCTCCCCCAACTTGCCTCCACCCCCAGCTCAGGCTGATACCACCTTTCAGGTCCCTCGTGCCCTTGGGGAGGGTCAGATTTCACTCCTGCCTCATCCCAGAGCCGCCCGCCATCTGTGCTGGCATCACCTTACCTGCCCCTGAATGACCAGAGGAGGGCCCCCCGGATAGGCCACCCCCACGGTTAGCCCGGCTGTGTCTGACATCAAAAGAGTGTTCCCTGGGGTGGGGACACTGAGGCCAGCAGGGTGCAGCCTGGGTTTAAGGGGCCTGGCTGCTGAGTCCAGGAGACCAAGAGCAAACCATCAGTGTGCAACCAGGTCCCCGAGAGCTCCTCCAGGGAGAGGAGGTTCACCTCCATTGGGAGTCCAGGCAGGCTTACTGGAGGAGGTGCCACTTGAGCTTGGGGTTTGAGATTTCTCTCTTGAAGAAGCATTTATTGGCCTTGTGTGCCTATGTGCTGTCCTGAGTCCTCCTATGACTGTTTTTGGTAACAGTAATGAACTTGGGCAGTCCCCTGGGAGGTGTTGGGGGCGTGGGCCCACAGGTGGAGGAAACCTCAAGAGCAAAGACTCCGAGGCAGAAGATGGGCTGAGTTTGTCCACTGGGAAGTAGTAGGAGATGAGGCCGGGAAGTTCAGGGGCGGGGGCTGCCTTTTCTTAGTGCCTTTTGAGGTCTGGCTCAGATGCCACCTCCTTGAAGCCTGCTTGATTCTCTCAGCCCTTGGGACCTCTCGGCCATGCCACACCCTGCCTGTGGTAGGAAGGCGGGTCTCTGGGGATGGCTATGGGCTCCTTGGGCGAAGTGACTGGGTCCTTCTCATTTGGGTGAGTGAACCCCTTCCCTCCTTGCTGTGTGCCCAGTCCTTGGTCCAAGGACCCGTGCGTTTGGATAAAGACGTGGGAACCCAGCAGCTCAGCTGCCTTCTCTGGTCCCACAGTCCTGATGTAGGGGTGGGCCACAGCAGGCCCGGTTCAATCCACACCCTCTTCAGTTGTGTTTAATTAACATATTTATTGAGCTCCCGCTACGTGCCAGGCACTGTTCTGTGTGCCGGGGTTCAGTGAGTAAACACAGAAGAAATCTCTGCCTTGATCCCCTCACGAGGCAGACAGACAACGGAGAAGTACACTGCGCAGGGCGTGGGGAGATGAAGAGTGCTGTGGAGAGAACACAGTTGAAAAAGGGGCGTGTGAAGGACAGGCAGGGGGGCCGGGGCCTGGCTGGAGAGAAGGCTTTGCAATTTAAATAAAGTGGTCTGGGAAGGCCTCGGGGTGGAGGTGACGTTTGTGTCCAGACCTGACGGAGGTGAGGGGGTGAGACGTGTGGCTCTCGAGGGGGAGGCCTCAGCAGGGACAGTGCAGCATGTGCAAAGGTCCTGAGGAGGGTGAGCGCTGGGACTGGCCAGAAGTCCAATGGGTCTGGGGTGCAGGGAGCAAGGGGAAGGTAGTAGGAGGTGGGGTTGGAAGTAATGAGGGGCCAGCTCACAAACGACCTGTAGGGAGGTGTGTGGTCTTCAGCTTTTGTTCAAAAAGGGAGATGGGAGCCAGTGCGGGGTTCTAGCAGGGGAAAGATGAAATGTGAGTGACCCTGTGCAAAACTAGATGGGGGTGGTGGAAGGAGAAGGCCCCCTGTCTGTCCACTGGCCTGGTGGGGAGAGGCAGCAACAGCGACCGCTGAGTGAGGTGGGGTACGGCAGGCCACAGCAGGACAGGCAGGCGGCCTCAGGGAGCCTCCTGTGGACCAGGGACCCACGCTCCACCTGGCTCTGCGAAGGAGCTGCTGGACCACTTTAGATCATTCCGAGCTGTCTGTGCTCAGCTCTGACCTGGGAAGAGCAACCCTAGTTCTGCGGTGAAGACCAAAGGAACTGAGCAAACTATGTGGGAGCCCTGGAAGTTGGGGGGGGCATCAGAGAAGGCTTCCTGGAGGAGGAAACCCTTGAGCTGAGCCTTAAAGTCCAAGGAGAATTAAGCCTGGTGGAGGGAACATGAATGGGGGTGGCAGGGGATGGGGAGAGCATCCAGGAGGAGGAACAGTGTGAGCAAAAGCTATGAGTCTGGATACCCGGACGCCATAAAATAATGGGTGTTGGATGAGCTAAGCTGACAGTCTCTGGGGAGTGGGAAGGAGGGAGGGTCCTTCCCTTCTATCTGGCCTTGGAGGGTTTGTTGCTGCCCCCACCCCCACTGCAGCTGCTGGCATGGATGGGGCTGTCCCTTCAGCTGCCTTTTCCAGCCACCTCTGGGGCTCCCATGGTCCGCCCCGCCTCTTGGGCTGTGCTGGAGGGAGGGGCGGGGCCAGGAGCCCCAGAGCCCGCTGGGCTTCAGCGGGAGGGCAGCCAGAGCAGGTGGAGGACTGGTGGCAAGAGGCGGAGGCGGAGGGGCTGCCATGGCTTGGCCTCTGGGGCCAGAGCACCAGTTCCCACCTGTCCCCTCCTTACAGGCCCCTGGTGCCTGCCAGACGTTTGCCTTTGCCGGGGCCCCTGCCTGACCAGCCTCCCCACACCATCCAGTTGGGATTTGGGGGCTGAGCTGTGGGGGTCTCAGAGCCAATGCAGTGCCGGCTCCTCAGGGGCCTGGCAGGAGCCCTCCTCACCCTCCTGTGCATGGGGCTCCTCTCCCTTCGGTACCATTTGCGCCTGTCCCCGAAGAGCGTGGAGACCCCCAGGCTGAGCCCACCAAGCCCTCGCTCCCATGAGCTGCAGCTGCAGGATGTCTTCATCGCGGTTAAGACGACCGGTGCCTTCCACCGCTCTCGCCTGGAGCTGCTGCTCGACACGTGGGTCTCCAGGACCAGGGAACAGGTGACAAGCCGGTCATGGTGGGCCCCAGACGTGGCGCCTGGCCTGTGGGGCTCATGGATGCCTTTCTACTGGGTTGGGGTCCCTGGCAGTCTCGAGGAAGAAGCTGCCTGCTCTCTCCCCCTTCCTCCCAGGATCCAGGGAATCCCGTGGCCCTGGTTGTACCCCTAGCCCCTGAGACGCTGCTCCTCAGGCCTGCTGCTCTGGCTCTTTTAGGCGCCAGGCTGGGCTCATGCTCCAGGCTTCCGGGTCCCTCCTGGGGTTTCCTCTACTCTCTGCACGTTCCTGCACAGGCTTCACTCCTGCGCAGCCTGACCCAGCCTGGCATTGGGGGCAATCAATGGTGGGTGTTGGGCAGCTGGGGCAGAGGCCTCTAAGGAGTCCTGGCTGACACGACCCCCACTGGGATGCCCCCAGTTCAGGCCCTGGGTGCTGGGAGCACAGGGGCTGAGCCCCTGAGGTGGGGGCCATCTAGGTGGGGCCTGTTGGGGAGAGGGCTGGAGTAGGGGGCACCCTTTCAGAGTTCCTACCAGCCCCTGCCCCCATGACTCTGGTGCCGGGGTATGCCGAGCGGAGTGCCACCTCAGCCCCCGTGCTCCTGTCCTGTGGGGCAGTGTCTGAGGGAGGGAGGGAGGCAGGGTATGTGCTGTGACTTGGGGGCTGAGGCAGACGTGGGTAGGAGGTCGGGGCAGAGCCTGCCCGGCAGGGGGGACTGGATGTGTGTGCACGTGCATGGAGCCGAAGTGGCAGTGCTGGACGTGCTGACATGGCATGAGGGTGACCAGAGCTCGCGGCCCCTGTCTTTCCCCAGAGGTGGCTCTGCCAAGCTGAGTCTGTCTCATCCCCTCCCCGCTCACAGTGCCTCCTCCAGCAAAGTCAGTGACTTGGGGGTGTTGGGGACTGTCACCTCTGGGGGAGCTGGAGGGGCAGGTTTACACTCACACGCACTCACACGCACTCACACACACATGTGCACGTGAATGCACATGCTGTCCCCACACTTTGGCGGGTGGCTTAGGGAAGGAAGTGACTGAGCCTCTAGAGGGGGTTAGGGACTCCTGGAGACCAAGGATGGGGGGGTGATACCTGGCAGAGGCCAGGGCCTCCTGGGGCAAGGGCACCCCCGCCCCCTGTAGCAATTTCCTGGCCCTGATGCCCCAGCACCCTGGGTTAACCCATTCCCCACCAGGCCCCCAGCACCCCAGTCTCTTCCCTGGGGCACCCCTCCCACAGCTTCTCCTTGCGGGGTGAATCTGGTTTAACTTGCGGAAGTCGCCGAGCCCAGCCCTCCCCACAGACCTTCCTGTTTATGGCGCTGTGTCTGTTGTGCCCGGGAGTGTGGCCTCACGTGGTCTGACGCCCTTTCCTGTCTCGTCTCGATCACCACGGCAGTGCCCTTGCCCTGGACGAGGAAACTGAGGCCTGGGAGGAGGAAGCACTTTCCTTCTCTGCTGAGACCTGGGGTCCCAGAGCTTGGTTGGGGGGAGCCTGGGTGGCGGGCCTGGCAGGACCTGGCCAGCAGAGGAGAGGCCAGCAGCCAGCCCCTCGGAGTCCCGGATGCAATCCCAGATGCCAGCCAGGCAGCTGGAGGGAGGACCTGTGTGTCACAGGGCCGGGCTCTGTTGAACCCTCTCAACAACCCCGAGTGGCAGCTGTTATGGGGTCGGTGGCACATTCTTGTCCACCCAGAATGTGCCGCCCTGGCGTGCACATTATTTCAAACGGAAAACAATGAAAGCCAGCAGGCTCAGGAAGAGGTTTAGACGTCTGCCTTTCCTGCCTAACGGGCCTCGGGTAGAAGAACCTGCTTCAGGAAGGGGGCCTCACTCAACGCCAGCCCCCTTAGCACCTTCGAACTAAGTGTGACAGGCAGGGAGGGTTCGAGCTCAGTCTGTTTGCTAGATCCCCCTTTCTGTCCCACTGTTTCTGGGTGGCCCTGCGAGAATCCATTTCCCAAATGTTTACTCCTTCTCATCTACCTGTGATTTGCCTGCCTCCCCCTTTTTAGTCCAGAAGTCTCACTATTTTTGGAATTTCCCTGCTCATGTGAACTTCCTGTGTGCAGGTATCAAAATTGGATTTTCTCCTGCTAATCTGCTGTATGTCATTTGAACCATTGACCAGGCAGGACAATTGAGGCGGTAATGGGAAAGTGTCCCCAGCTGACACTCTTGTTCTTCCCATTTCACAGGCAAGAAAACTGAGCACAGTTGAGCAAGCAGAGGCAGGAGCTGAATTCACTCAGTTGAACACCCATGCTCACCCTCAGTGCAAGGGGCAGAGTCTAGAATCTTGTCTTCTAAGGCAGAGTTGAAACAAGGAAGAATCCTCAAATGGAGAAAGAGGAGGGGCCCAGGGAGACCCACTTTTGCCGCCGCATCTGGGCCCCCTTTGTCTCCACCTTAGGCTCATCTTTCCTTCTGATCTTGGCTCTCAGTTTCCCCATCTGCACAGGAGAGGCGGGTCTTGGAGCCTCTCTTGGCTCTGCCGTCAGGAGGGGGCCTGAGCTGGTTAACTCCAGGGCTGGGTGCCCGCCCCAGCTGGTTAAGGGCGGCCTGGTGGCAGGTGGGCCTTTGTAACAGTGGGCTGGAGCTCGTGTGCGGGCCTTTGTCCTGGGCAGAGGGGGTGGGCCTGAGGAGGAGGCCCGTTTTGTGATCCAAGAGGAGGCTTTCTCTTCCCCACAGTTCCCTCCAAGGCTGGGGTGGGCTGGGGCGGGGCTGGGGTGGGAGAGCTGGGTGCCCTGCCCCTCCCCTGCTCTGGAGCAGATGGCCCTCTAGCCAACCCCTCCCCCCCTCCCCCCCCGCGGCTGCCTGGCCCTTTGTTTTCCTGCAAGGTTTTAACCATTGTCAGGGTCCTCTCTTTAAACAAATCACATGTAACCCTTGCTCAGAGGACACTGCCCACTGCCCTGTGCCAACCTCAGCATTCCCATGCGCCCTGCCCAGCCCCCACGCCCTGCTGTGGGACCCCTCCTTTCCTGTTCCCCCTACCGGTTCATTCTGGATTACTGGCCCATCAACAAACATTCCCTGGCCCATTTGGCCCATGCTCCAAACTCTAGAAAGTTCCTCCATCTGGTGGCTGTTTGGTGGTAAAAGTTCGTCAGGGAGTGAGGAAAGAAAGGCCTGACTTATTTTACTGGCCCCCTTGGGGGTTGTGTTGAAAACAGACATGGAGTTGGGGGCAGGACAGAGCCCAGGGAAAAGGTGACTGCCAGCAGAGCGGCAGGAGGTGACGCGGGTGGGCGGGGCCGCAGCGTGGCCGTGGAGGCTGGTGGGGAGAGGTTGCATCCTGGGTCATTTACAGGTTGGCTGGACAGAATTTGCTGGCAGACTGGATGGCGGTGTGAGAGGAGAGGAGGCACGATGACCCCGAGGTGTTGGGTCCCCAAAAGATGGGGAGTCTGAGAGGAAGTGCAGGTCTGGGGGAGTGGGGAGCTCGGCGCTGAGGCTCAAGTCTGAGGAGCCCCCTGTGGCGGGGTGTCATGGCTATGGGCAGATTGGAAAGCAAGGGAGAGGGCCCAGGCCTGTGGGCTTGAGTCCCAGCTCAGCACCTGCCAGCTGCACGGCCTTGGTCCGTCACTCAGCCTCAGTTTTGCCGTCTGTGATAGGGACAGGTCGCAACACCTGTGACCATGCTTAGGGAGTTTGTCAGGGACCAGGAGGGTGCACACAGCGGGTGCCTGCCCAGCCCGGGAGAGCGGGACCAGGTCAGGAGGTGAGATTTCTGCTGCGTCAGGGCCCAGCTGTGGAAGTTGTGGCTGTCCCCTGAAGTCCTGCGGTGTCCCAACGCGTGGGTCCTTTCACAGTCTGTCTCCTGCCAGTGTGTAGGGTCAGGTCTGTGTGGTAGTGAAGGAGCCAGATGGACCTCTGTGGGGGCGGCATGTAGGAGAAGGTGTGATCTGCGAGGCTGCGTGACTGACAGGCTCCCTGGGCCGGGTCAGCGAGCGAAGTCGTGTGTCAACAACAGCTGGGCTGTGAAGGGAACCAAAGCCTCGCCCCCTGGAGCTGCAGTCTGGGATATTGATTTGAAGCTGTTTGTGAAGAAACAAGACTCAGAGGGAGCCTTTGACCCTCCCCCCTTTCCCACGTGAGAAGCCTGCTCTCAGAGGAGCCTTGCCCTCATCACCATAGGGATCTTCGCCCTAGCAGGAAGACCCCAGGCCGCTGTCAGACACCCCCGTGCCTCTGTTGCTGAGCTGCCCAAACCGGGCTTTTCCTGCCCTGTGTGTTCCTCCCTTCCTCAATGACCTGTACATCGCCCACCCTCACTTCTGAAACCTCATACCCACCCCCCGCTTTCCGCTGTGTCCAGTGTCACCTATGCCCAGCCTGGCCTCCCGGTCTTTGGAACTTCCGCGCCTGTGTGGATTTCCCATGTGCGTGGATGAAAACTTTGATTTTCTCCTGTTACTCTGCCTCGGTTAGTTTGGTTAGCAGCCCAGCTAGAAGCACCTAGAAGGCGGGAGGAAGTGTATTAGCATGTTTTTAGCACCACAGATGTGTATGTGTGTGTGTGTGTGTGTTTTATTGTGGGGGGTAGCTGAGAAAGTCTCGTTGTCCTAGGGGAGTGTGTGACGGTGAGGGGGTGTGTGTCTGTCACCCAAGGAGGACAGAGGCCTGCTGGGCGTGGATGTGCCTAGACGGGGAGGGGGAGGGGGAGCAGGGGGGAGGGGTTCGTGGGGGCTCCCCTCCCACCATGCCACTGCCCCTGGCGAGCCCAGTCCTGACCCCTCTCTCTCCTTCCCAGACATTCGTCTTCACTGATAGCTCGGATGAAGGCCTCCGGGAGAGACTGGGTAACTCTGCCTGGTCTGGTTGGGGGGCTGTCCCCTGGCTTGGGAGTCCCCGGGAAAAACAAGGCTGCTTACTCTCTGCACCTGGGGATTCCCCTTCCCCCAGGGGGAGAGCAAGCTTCTTCCTGGAAGTGGGTGCGGGGCAGGGTGGGGCCATGGCAGACAAGACCCAGGGCACCTGGGTCCCAACGCAGCCCACTGTCCATCAGCTCTGGGGACCTGGGCAGGTCAGCGCTCCCTGACCTCAGTTTCCTGGTGTGTAAACTGAGAGTGCATGGACTGCCCCAGGCCCTCGGAGGTCTAGGAGCTGGGCGGGGGCCTCTGACTTGTCCTCGCTCCTCCAGGGCCCCACCTCGTGGTCACCAACTGCTCTGCGGAGCACAGCCACCCAGCCCTGTCCTGCAAGATGGCTGCTGAGTTTGATGCCTTCTTGGCCAGTGGGCTGAGGTGAGTGCATCTGGGTCTCCGGGGGCAGGTGTGACCTTTGCCTCAGGCCACTTCCTGAATGGGGTGTTGTGTTGAAAGAGGGGAAAAGGGGAAGTTGCTGGGTCCTGCGAATGTTGAATGTCGTCACTTAGGGCTTCCTGTGGTTTGTCTCTGGGCAGACTGGGTTCAAATCCTGCCCTTCACTGGCTGTGTCACCCGGGGCAAGCGTCCAGACCTTTCTGAGTCTTGGTCCCCAGGGGCTAAATGGGCACACCTCCTTCAAGAGCGGACACAGATGCTGCCTGACACAGAACGGTCACCCTGACCGCAGGCTCTGTGACTGTACTCATTGGGTATGGGGGCACGGTGGCCAGCAGCCCTGGGGAAGCCCCCTCCAAGCTCACTGTCCCCCCTGCCTCCACAGGTGGTTCTGCCACGTGGATGACGACAACTATGTGAACGCAAGGGCGCTGCTGAAGCTGCTAAGGACCCTCCCGCAGGCCCTCGATGTCTACATAGGCCGCCCCAGCCTGAACCGGCCCATCCACGCTTCCGAGCCGCAGCCTCACAATCGCACGGTAGGTCGGTCCTGCCTTGACAGCTTGGGGCGGGGGCCAGCCCGTGCCGGGCGGGTCTGGGGCTGGGCCGGGCCAGGGCTGAGGAGGAGCCTGTGGGTTCTCTGGGTTTCAGATTTGGCCTCACGGCTGTGTGTTTGGGCTGGTGGCTTAGCCTCTGGCCCTCAGTCTCCCCTGTGGAAGGGGAGACTTAGATAATGTTGGTCAGGTGGAGAGACCATCACGGAGCAGGGCCTTCCTTGGTCCTTGAGCCGTGGCTCGTCCTGGTCACACAGGGAGTGCGGGGATGGGCTGAGGCTTCCTGACGCCACAGCGGGGCTCCCGGCCACCTGCTGTGTCCTGTACTTGTGCAGGTGGTCACAGTGCTGGACCCCGCTGGGCCAGCTGTTAGCCGCCTTGGACTCAAGCCCCTGAACACTGCCCTCCCCTAGGCGACGCCTCCCTCCAGAGCCCACCGACCAGCACGGGGGACTTGACACCTGGCACAACAGGGCCCCTGGCGCCCGTTTCCACTCCAGACCTGGGTGGGCGCTGGCCAGGGTGCCAGGTTTAGAAAGCAAATAAACAAAACCCAGGGTACCTGCTGAATTTGACTCTCAGGTGAACAAAGAGTTTCTCAGCACGAGCATGTCACATGTTTTCCTACCTGTCTCCAGGACATCACCATGCTTTTGGTGTTGGGGGGGCCAGGCCTCTAGGGCTCCCTCGGCCTCGGGAAAAGGCAGGCCCGGGGTGGCGTGTCTGGAGGCAGTGCCTGCCACGGGAGCTGCGTGTGGGGTGGGGCTGCCCCCCTCCCTAGGTCACCATCTGCCCAATTAGAGAAACCAAGAGAGCAGGAAACACAAAACCTTAATTACCAGCAGCTAATGAGCCTCTGAGTCCTAATTAAATCCTCCTGGGCCCCAGGGTGTGCATCTGTGAGTGGATTTCAGGTGAGCTGAGGGGTTCCCTGGGCTCCCACACCACCTCACCCCTCCTGACCTTAGAGGTGGCAAGCTCCGCTCTGGAGCCAGATGCCCTGCGTTCACACACCAGCCCTGCCACTTCTTGGTTTTGTGACCTTGATTGAAGTCACCTCCCCTCTCTGTGCCTCAGTTTTCTCATCTGTGAAATGGGTGGTAATAGTCCCTTCCTCATAGGGTGGCCGTGAGCAAAAAGAGAAAGAGTTAAGTGGCATCTAGCCAAGCGCTTGGAGCGGGACCTGATATGTAACAGGCACGATAAGTGTTAGCAACCAGTGCCCACCTGGCTCAGCCTCAGCCCGGTGCAGCCCACTGCTACGCACATCCATGAGGCAACAGCTGTGTGCTCGGGAGAAGGTGACCTTAGGGAGCTCGTTTGACCACGAGGTGGGACAGCTGAAAGGGTGCGGGGTTTCTCCAAAGCCCCAGGGCGATTCATGGCTGAGTTCCCGGGCCTCTCAGAGGATCTGGAAGAGGCCTTGGTGATGTCGGGCAGGCACAGAAAGTGGTTTAAGTTCCAAAGGGATGTTATTGGTCCCTGAGATTGAGATGTCAAGGGGTGTGCTGGCCTCCAGGAGGTATGACCGGCAGGACAGTCAGTGTATGTGTCCCCCTGCAGGTGGCATCAGGATTATAGCTGTGAGCCTGGTGGAAACATCTCTTCCTCATAGCTAGCCTAGAAAGCTCAGGAAGGGACTCTGATTGGCTGTCCTAAGTCATGTGCCTGTTGCAGAGCCAATCACGGAGTCAAGGGGTGTGGGTGGCCCTGTGGTCATTTCTGGGGCACCTGCTCACCTCTGTGGCCTGGGTGAGCAGGTGGTATTTGGCAGCCCCTCCCAAACCACGTGGGCTAAGGCAGAGGCATTTCTCTGGGGAAAGGGGTAAGGTGTGCAAGACAGCATGCATGCCCCCTTTAACCAGAACCCCACCAGATTGGGGTCTAACTGGTGTCCCCATCACTGTTAATTAGCTGGGTGACTTTGGGCCTCGGTTCCCTTGTCTATAAAATGGGCACAATAATGTTAGGCTGTAGCAAGACTCTGGGGCAGTAGGAAGTAAAAAGCTTTGGACCCACACTAGCTAGAGGTGAGGGGTGGCCCTACTGTTGCCCGAACCCCCCAGCCTCCCACCCCAGGCTCATGCTGCACCTTGGCTCTCCCCTCCCCTCCCCCTAGAGGCTGGTACAGTTCTGGTTCGCCACTGGGGGTGCCGGCTTCTGCATCAACCGCAAACTGGCTTTAAAGATGGCCCCGTGGGCCAGGTAAGCAGAGACCACAGGTGGGTGGGGGAGGGGGAGGGAGGGTGGGGGATGCTGAGAGCAGGTGGTGCCTGTTGTGTGTGGGGACTTGGCAGCAGGAAGGACCTAAGCGAGAGCTCTGAAGGTCCCAGAGTAGGCCGGAGGAGGCAGACACCAGAACTGAGCTCTGCTCCGCCAGCCGGTCCCCGAGGAGGGCCTTCTGGGAGGCGGGAGGCCTCTAGGTGTTCAGGGTGCAGGCCGGCGGCCATAGCTCACTCTGTCCCCAGCGGCCACCACTTTGTGGACACCTCCGCACGCATCCGGCTGCCTGATGACTGCACTGTGGGCTACATAGTCGAGTGCAAGCTGGGGGGCCGCCTGCAGCCCAGCCCGCTCTTCCACTCCCACCTGGAGACCCTGCAGCTGCTGCAGGCCGCCCAGCTCCTGGACCAGGTGAGCGGCCTTGGTGCAGGTGGCACTGGGGGAGGTGATCATGTGTCAGGCTATCCCTACTGACAGGGACACTGAGGGAAAGGGCCCCCTGGAGGGCATACAGTGACTCTGTACCTTCAGACCTCAAGGGTGTGATGCTAACCTTCTGTGATCTGGTCCCCAAGTGCCAGCTGGAGGACCTGCGCAGATGAGATGAAGTTGCCTTCAGGTTCAGAAAACCTTGCTCCCAACCTGGTACTTCCTGTCTGTCTCTCCTTTCTTCAGTCTTCCAACCTCCCCACAAATCTCCGAAGGGGCCAGGCCTGTCCTCTCCAGCTTTGCGGGTCAGCAGCCCCTTCCTTCATCAGAACTTTCCTGCTCGCTGCTTTTCCTTCCCACCCAGATGTTACTGGGAAGGACCAGGTCTTTGGTGAGGACACTCAAGCGCAGTGTCAGGCTCGGGAAGGGGTGGGCCCCATCCTCCCACGCCCCCACCTGGCAGGTAATGACTCTGCTGAGGTCCCACTGGCACTGCCTTGCACACAGATGCTCTTCTCCAGCTCCTGGGTTTCCAGCCCTGTGGGTGGTCCTGGCTGGGAGGTGGCGGGATCTGCTGCCCAGTAGTACGGTCAGAATCCTTCTGGCCCCAAGTGAGAGCAAAGTGACACTGACTGGATAAATTAAAAAGGGCAGTTACGCACCCATGCATGTGAGAAGCTGAGGGCTTGGCTTGGCTTGGCTTGCTGATGCGGATGGGTCTGGGCCTTGGGACTCTGCTCCCTCTTTCATCTGCCTTCTCCCACACGGGCCTCCATTTCAGGCAGGCTCGACCCCTTGCGAGCAAGATGGCAGGCTCAGGTTTCTCTCAGCCCAAGGAGGAGAGCGCCTCCTTCAGCCAGATGCCAAGGGTGGTGCTCACTAGTCAGGTGGCCTGCTTGGGTCACATGACCTGCCCCCTACCAGTGCCTGGAGTTAGTCTAGGTCGGTGAGGCCTGGGACTGGGGTGTAGAGTTGGTCCCATTAGGACCTCAGGGCCCGAAGCCAGGAAAGAGGGACAGGTTTGGGGCAACCAAAACCAGGGCACCCTAATGGGGTTTCCAGAGCGCCCCCTGTGCCAGGCACCACATCGGCGGCTTTGCCTTCTTTAACTCTCTGGCTCCTCACAGGATTCACAGGAGGTTGGTACCAACATTGCTTCCACTCTATGATGAGAAACTGAGGCCCAGAGAGTGGAGCCCCCCATGGCACACCACTAGTGCACTGGTGGGGTGGCCCCTGAGCCAGTCTGTACCCACTGTCCTTGACAGTCTCTCAACTGGGGTCATTATTCCCATGTTCTTGTTGCTAATGGAGACCCCGAGCTCTGGGGCGGGGGGAGAGGGATTTGCCAGCCCCCCCCAGTGAGTCTCGGGAAGCCTCCACCCAGCACCCAGCTTACTGGAAAGGCGCCTTCCCTCTTGAGCCTCAGTCTCCCAACCTGCAGGTGAGGGATCATGGCAGCCTCCCATGTGACCAGGGCTGTTGGGGGCGCAAATGGGATCTGGGCTGGAAGATGGTCTAGAAGCTTAAAGTACTGGGGGGTGGGCTGGGCTCCCCGGTGGGGCACCCACTGCTGATGGGGTTTCAGGGGCAGAGGCAGGCTTTCTGTACCCTCAAGATGCCTTGCGTGCCTTCCTTCTCTCGCCCAATTCTGCTCCCTTGTGGGGTCCCCAGTGGAATGCTCCCAACCCTTCCCACTCTTCTCTGCTTCTCCCTGCCCAGGTCACCCTCAGCTACGGCGTTTTTGAGGGAAAGCTCAACGTCATTAAGCTACAGGGCCCCTTCTCCCCTGAGGAGGACCCTTCCAGGTGGGTCTGGGGCTGAGACTGTAGGATGGGAGGAATGGGGGCTGAGCCCAGGACTGCAAAGGTGGGGGAGCTGGGAGTGAGGGATGTGAGAGAGGCCCCAGGGCTGACAGCACAGAGCTGGGAGGGAAGGGCACGGAGTTTGGTCCCTGCTCCACCACTGGCTTGCTGTGTGATCTTGGGCAAGTGCCTTGCCCTCTCTGGGCCACAGTCTCCACATTTTGTAATGCAAGGAGACTGGGCATTGTGGATCTGAAGGGCTTCCCTAGCTCTGACCCTCTGGGATTCCTCAGGAGCCCCCAGAAGACTGAAATGTCTTTGCTGAGTAAAGGGCTGCTCTAATGGAGGGCCTCCAGGGTTTGATGGGAATTTTTATTTGATCTTTAAAAAAAATTTTAATTTTTTAAAGTATGTTTTATTGATTATGCTATTACAGTTGTCCCGACTTTTTCTCCCCTTTATCCCCATCTGCTCTGCACCCCCCACCCTCCAGCATTCCCTGCCCCCTTAGTTCATGTCCATGGGTTGTACATATAAGTTCTTTGGCTTCTCCATTTCCCATACTATTTTAACCTCCCCCTGTCTATTTCGTACCTACCATTTATGCTTCTTATTCCCTGTACCTTCCCTCCCCCTCACTCCCCCTCCCCTTCCCTGCTGACAACCCTCCCTGTGATCTCCATTTCTGTGGTTCTGTGCCTGTTCCAGTTGTTGTGACCTTCTGTAGGCTCCTTGTTTCCTTGATGCTCTTCAATGATTTTTTTCGGTGGGTAGAAGGTTGGAATGGGGGCTGAGGTGTCACCTGGGCACCTGGGTCTGCCCCTAATCTAGCCACAGGTTGCCTGGGGCTGTCCAACTCTGTCCCTGATCGCTGTAGAGCAGCTCAGAGCACAGCCTGTGATGTACGGTGGCAGGAGGGGACAAGACCTGTTCCCAGAAGTGAAGGAAGACAGTGTGACTGGACGGTGGGAGAAGATAGAAGGGGAGCGTCACATTCATTTGGGGAGGTCACGAGGGACTTCCCCTCCCCCCAAGGCTTTGTGTCTGGACTTTGAGTTTCTCTGGAGCATGGAGAAGGAGCGGGGGAAGGCAGGACCCCTGGGGAAGGCAGGACTCCTGGCTGATGCTCTGCAGAATTGTCCATCTAGGGGTGGAAGGCTCACAACTGTTCCCAGGGCTGTGGGGCCAGGGAGCTGCCTTCTGATGGGGTGAGCTCCCCATCAGTGGAGGCATGGCTATCCTGCCAAGAGGCTTAAGATTGATGTTAAGTTCTCTAAGCCTGAAGGTTCTAGTATCACTGGGTTTCTGCCCATGGGGCTGAAGCCAGCTGGGGACTCAGCTCTGTAGGGTTGGATGGTCCAGTCTCAGCTCAGGTCTCTTCATGGCTTCTCTGGCCTTTGAAGTCTCTCTGAACCCGTGGTTCTCAACCAGGGCCCACTTTGCCCCCTGAGGACACTCGGCAATGTCAGGAGATATTTTTGAAAGTTACGACTCAGGGAGATGCTGCTGGCATCTGGTGGGCAGAGTCCAGGGATGCCGCTCAACATCCTGCAAGGGACGGGACAGCCCTGCACGAAGAGTTAGCGGGCCCCAGGGGTTAAGAGTGCTGAGATGGAGAAGGCCTACTCAAACCATCGTTGTGACATGCGCCCCCTAGGGGCCGACAGCGGTGAGGGTGGGAGTGGCGTGACCACCCTGTCCATTTCTGGTCTCTCCCCAGGTTCCGCTCCCTGCACTGTCTCCTCTACCCAGACACTCCTTGGTGCCCACAGCGGGCGGCCCGATGAGTCCTGAACTGCTGGGCCACTGTGGAGCTGAGGCCCCTGGTTGTCCCTCACCTCCCAAGGCAGCCCAGAGGGCCTGTGGCAAGTGCCTGGGGCCAGATCCTCCCTGGCAGAGCCTCCAAGTGGTGGGCAAGCCCAGGATTGGGTGATGACAGGGGGTGGAGGCATCCCAGACTCCTGGGAGGTGGGGACCAGGGACCAGGTGAAGGCCAGAGAGGCCCCAGGGGCCGGGCTCCCATGGGCCCTGGGTGGTTGAAATGAACAGGGTGGACGGCTCGGGTGCCCTAACCCTCAGAGAATTACATGGGCCCCTGGGTGGGGTGTGGTCCCCACTGCCAGCTCTGGTCTCTCAGTCATTCCCCTGGGGTCACGCACTGGGCCACCCACCCCTGAATCCCTTGGCTGGGTCCCCAAGCACTGAGGGGATGTAGGTGAAACAGGAGTGGAAGGCAAGGCCTGGGCAGGTACTGTTGTTACCGACCAGGCTCCAGCTCCTTGCCCCCCACCCCTTGCCACTGGAACCCGGCTTTGTTTGGGTGTTGGCCTGCCCAGATCAGACCACGGATCAGTGACGGGCCGGCCAACCCGATGCTCCTTTGCCCACTTGCTTAGCTTCCCTTGCTGTTAGGAGCCCCCGTGTGCTCTGGCTCAGCCCGGAGTCAGAGCTCCTGTTAGTGTGAACTAAGCAGAGCCAACAGAAAGGATTCTGGGGAAGTTCTGCAGCCCCACGCTCTGTCTTCCTGCTATGAATGTGGGTGTGACGTCTGGACCTGGGGCAGCTGCCCCGCTGCCGTGAAGGAAAGGCCAAGACCGTCATCCACACCTGTCTTGTCTAGCATCTGGCCCTGTGAGAAAATTAAACGCCTATTTGTTCAAGCCTCTCTCGGCCCAGCAGTATTTTTTGGTACTCACAGACAAAACGTGCCTGACTGGGGCAGGGTCTTCCATCTGTCGGTCACAGGGGTGATGGCCGTGTTGATTTGGGTCCCCAGCTCCACATCCTTGCCCGGCCCTCGCTGGCTGTGTGGCCTTGGGGAACCCACATGGCCCCTCTGGCCTGTTTGGCCAGAGGCTCCCATTCTTGCAGATGAGATAAAGAATGCCTTCTTCACGGGTTGGTACCTGGAGGAGACCGGACCATGTTTGTAGGGCACAGCACGGAGCCTGGCGTAGAGAGGCGCCTGGCTCAGTGAACGGTGACCACTTTTGGTGTGTGAGTCGTGGTGTGACAAGGAATGAGTGTGGCATGTACCCTTCTACACATGTCTGTGCATAAGGCTTATGTGTGGTATATGCATGCCCCATCACACATGCGTGTGTGGGTACATGTGTGTGAGTATGTGTATGCCTTGTGGTATGTGGGAGCTATTCCTCCATTTCTCTGCCCTCAGGGCCTGGGTTACAGGTGGCCAGAGAATCAGGGGGGCAGAATGGAGACTCGGGGCTGAGGAATTCATCCTCTGGTGTTGGAGAAAGGGGAGATTTGACAGCCAGGGCAGGAGCTGGACAAATGCAAGTGCCTTTAGCATTTCAGTTCCCAAGGAGTCGGGTGAGTGACTGAAGTGATCACGGGGAAACTTTAGGCCGGAGGGTACATGGTCCGGGAGGGTTATGGATGGGAGGTCCCCTCCCCACCTGCATCATGCCCGGTGATGTGGGAAGTGGGGACTCTGGGCTGGGGGAAGAGGGAGGAGAGAGCCTAAGGGAGGGAGGGGCTCCTTCGGAGTGCACCCTCCAGCCCTTGAGGGGCTTGTCCCTACTGCAGCTCTGCCTGCCACCACTGAGCACCAGCACCTCAGCCCCGTCTTCCCGGAGCGACCTGAGCCCCAGCGAGGGTCCGCTGTGTGCTGGTGGTTGCCTGGCAGGTCGGATGCCGAGCCAGATGCTCAGGCTATTCCAAAGCCTCCTTTCTTTCTGGGCTGACCGGATGCCGGGTTGGGGGACTGTGAGCTGAGGAGGAGTGGCCCCTGGCCCCGCAGCCCGTGGTGGTGGCGTGGTGCCCTCCCCACTCAGTATGTGCAAGGCTGCCTGCCGGCCTGCTTTTAGAAGCAGCAGCAGATTCGTGAGCTGTTCCCGATTCCGAGGGTCGAGTGGAGGGAGCAGGCCATCTGCCACCTCCATTGTCCCAGAATAGCTGCCGGAGGGAGGGGAGCGGAGTCAGCAAGGATCAGAACTGGGGTGGAGGCAGGAGTCTGGCTTTAACACTTTGTGTGTCTGCATGCGAGAGTATGCAGCTGTCTGTGCTGTGTGCTAAGGTGGCCCGTGTGGGCTGGGAGTCAGGGGCAAGGTTGGACTCCCTCGCCTTGGTCTTGCTGTGCCCCATTTTACAGATTACAAAACTGAGGCATGGAGAGGGAGAAGTCCTTTAGTTCAGGTCACAGGGCTTCTGGGTGTCAGAGCCAAGATTTGAGGTGACCTGGGCCCGCAGAGGTCATCTCAGTGTGGGACAACTCCGGTGGGTTGGTGACCCTCACCAGGCCTGGCTCCACCCTCCTTTCCTCCTGTTCTACACCCTTAGGCGGGCGACTCCAGGGCTCACGGGTCTCACCTGTAAAACAGGCACAGGGACATCTACGCAGTGAGCTGTCCAGAGACCTCACAGAAAGCTCCTGGCACAGGCAGCGTCTCCGTAAACACCACCCTGCCCTCTCCGAGCTTGGGGTCCTCGGCTATGAGAGGAGTGGCAGGGGTGCTGGCCTGGTGTCACCTCCACTCTGCCACCCAGGCCCCAGCTGGCATCAGTCCCGCCTACTTTACCAAAGCAACCTGCTTGCTGGCCTCCCCGCTGCTCCGCCCCGGCACGCTGGCCGCTGGCTTCTCCTGGGGGGCTGCCCAGGCTCTCTGCTTGCACCGGCTCTTCCCTCTCCCTGGGGCGCACCCCTGTCTCTGCATGGCTGGATCGAGCTTCAATGTCCTCTCCTGGGGAGGTTCCCCCTGGTTGCCCATCACCAAGTGGCCAGCTGACAGCAGCCCATCATTCCCCTTGCTCTGTGGTGGCTCTCTGAGTAGCTCTCAGCTTCGCAGACGCGTCTCTGGTTGGTGCCTCTGCTTACTCATGGATGTGCTGTCTGCTCCCATCTGACTGTCAGCTCCATGGCCCCAGGGACCGTGTGGATTCTGTTCCCTGCAGCTCACGGCCTGGCCTGTGGTAGACGCTCAACAAATACTTGCAGGACGTAGATGAGTGAATGGGTTTCTCAGCTCGCTTCCGGCTCTGTAAGTGCTAAACCCCTGGGGGCAAGGTGGCCGGGAGCTCCTCAACGGAGGGTCGCTTTCAGTATCTCCCCCAAAAGGAAACGGACATCAGGTGCTCCTGAGAGATGCAGTAGGAAGGACACAACGCCGCCCTGGAAATCTGCTTGTGGAAATAAAGGACCCTGGACAGCCCCGTCTCCTGGATCTAAATACCAGAGATATCTAGTTTCCTGGAGATAGGGCTGGGGGCAGTGGAGCCTGTGGTGAGGGGTCAGTCCACGCTGATCAACAATGAAGATAAAGGACCTCATTTCTTCAACAAGTAAAATGGCGTGAAAAAGGAAGGAGGTGTGGACGGATAGAGACCCAAAGAGATCTGAGAGCCTTGCTTCGATCCTGGTTTAAATAAAGGGATCCTGAAGAGACACTTTTTTGGGGGGGGGGTAATGAGGAAATTTGAACGTGGACTTGCATTTGATTGGTATTAAGAAGTAGTTAATTTTATTAGGTGTGATAACAATATCCATGTTGTTCCTTGAATGTCTTAATACGTGAGAGACACATTCTGAAGTACTTATGGATAAAATGTTAAAACATCTGGAATTTTCTTTAAAACGGGGCTCGAGGGGAGAATGAAATACGAATGGCAAAATGGGGATGGCTGCTGAAGCTGGTGAGGGGCACAGGGGACCCATCACGCCACTCTTTCTCCCCTTGCTGTGCACTCGGACACTCCTGTGATAAAATGTGAAGTGAAGAAGGCCTGTGGACGCTCCCTGTCGCTGGCTGGGGCTCTCTGCCTTCCCTTTCTCTTTCCCCTGCCCCTCCTCCATGCCCCACATTCAGGCCCAGAGAACATCTGTTTTCATCAGAAACAGCTGACCCGACTCTGCTTCCTGTTCCCCCCAAATACCCAGAGAAAGGAGAGGCAGACCTTGACCCTGCCTGGTCTGCTTTTGGCTCATTGCCCGGCTTCCCCGAGGCCCACCCTGATTTCTTTTGGTTCCGAGCACTTGTCCCAGCTGCTTTGTAACCCAGCAGCACTTTTCCTGGGGTGCAGTCATTGGACACAGTCCTCCACCACTCAGCACTCCCCCCAGCCAGCCTGCGAATAAGAACTTATTGCTCACCTCCTTTGGGTGTGTGCGTGTTTCCCTGTACTAGAGGATACACAGGGGAACCATGTGCAAGCCCTATCTATGGTCAGTGGTGAGCTCCAATACCTGAGAGACAGCATGTCGTGCAACCATGGGGCACGAGGAGGGGGGACTAAAATCTGGGGGGGTCTGTGGGGCAGCGGGGGTCAAGAAGACTTGATGTGCTCAGTGATGTTGGGTGTAGGTTTTGATCTACGAGGAAGGAGGTCAGAAGGGGCAGAATGCGTCACCCACTGCCTTGCAGGGAGGGCTGTGGAGGCCCTAAGGAAAGATACAGATGCCATGGTTATGAATTCGGCTGTCTTCACGTGCCTACTTCTGCAGGATAAAGGGGAGCGATGTACCTGGCCCCGTGTCCACGTAAAATAGAGGCAGTACTCCCCGTCCCGCCCTTCCCCACATGTCCTGAATGATTTTGGAAGTTCCCCCCAGCGTAGAGACCCTAGCTGAGGCATCTCTGTACCTCATAGCATCTGGCACGGTGCTGGGCACCTAGCAGGCATTTCACAAAGCTGACTGCTTAGGTGAGAGAGTGAACCTCAGGCCAGGACCAGGAACCACAGGTGCTTAGTAAAAACATATTCCAGGGCCCTGGGCTATACATCTTCAGATCCCAAACTCCAAAGGAGGGGCCAGGGAATCTGTATTTCCACCTGGTTCCCCAAGAGGCTCTAGTTGCTGGGCTAGAGAATGAGGTGGGGTTGGAGGGAGTTCAGTACCATGGACAGAACCCTTCAGCCGCCTCTGCTCTTCTCCCTGGGACTAGCTGGGGCAAGGGCATTCATTGTCTGTGTGTAGGTGGCAGGGTCTAACCTACACATGGTCTAATCCTGATGGGGGCCAGATGACACTGGTGGCCTTGACCCCCACGTGCCACAGCCCCCGTCTCAGCTTCGGGAGTGGGTTCCAGGGCAGGCCCTTGTCCTGCTGTGGGGGACAGCTCTCACTCTGCACAGGAAGGGTCCCGATAATAAATATCTCCTCCATTTCTCTTGGATGTTGTGACTCCCATACTGTGTGAGAAGCAAAGCATGCAGCCTCAGCCAGTGTGAACAAGTTAATCCCCCAACCACGGTTTGAGTATCTACTGCCTTCAAGGGCTGTGCTGGTAGCCGCGGGGCACGTAAGGATGAGCGCGCTAACCTGCTGCCCCAAGGAACCCCCAGCTTGTCAGACACGGCTCACTGATTGTTAGAAAGGAGAGCGTCTTGAAGATAACCAGACTCCAGTTAGCGAGTGTGTGTACCGGAGAGGCAGCCGGGGGCGTGGAGAGAACAGGCAGTTGGCAGCAGCAGCTTCCTGGGTTTGAGGCCTGGCCCTGGCACTGACCAGCTATGAGGCCTTGGTGCTCAGAGCCTCAGTTTCCTAACCTAGCAAGTGGGAGTGACTACACCTACCCTCGGCTCCCCTCCCGGGCACTTGTAAGGAAAGGGCCCATCAGCACAGTGCCCAGGACCCAGCTCGAGCACTATTCATTCACTCATAGAGTCCACACCTGTGCCAGGCATGATGCCAGGCATCCTATACTGGGGACTAGGGCAGAGGTGGCTCCAGCTAGACCCCATTTCTAGCCTCCCTTGTGTAAGGGTGGCCAGGTGATGCAGCTCAGGCTGATGGATGTCCCACATGGAGGCCTGGCTCGTAACCCCCGCTCCCCCACATACACACACACTCAACAGGATCTCTCTGTCCTCATCACTGTTTAGATGGAGGGGACTGTAGGTTAGAAGAGGGCGGAGCCTGGGGATGGGAGGAGCCCAGGTCCCGGAATCTCCCCGCAATCTTTCCCTTTGGAAAGGCTGTGTACCGAACAGTGGCAACAAACTGTTAGAAGGCCCAGAAACAAACTTGTGTTGCGTTGAGCCCCTGTGTTTGGGGGTGTTTCTTACAGGGCTTAGCCTGCCCTGACTCACACGGGGAGGCACACGAGCGGGAGTCCCAGTGAGTGATGGAGAGATGGTAATCGTACACGGGAAGGGGACAGCGGAGATCTTGGGGGGGGCGCACACATTGTGGGTTTGTTTCTAAATTCTAAGCTTGCCCAGGCTGGAGTGGCTGAGTGGATTGAGTGCCGGCCTGGGAACCAAAGGATGGATTGCAAGCAGAGTTCGATTCCCAGTCAGGGCACGTGCCTGTGTTGTGGGCCAGGCCCCCAGTAGGGGGCGCGTGGGAGATAATCACATATTGATGTTTCTCTCCCTCTCTTTCTCCCTCCCCTTCCCTCTCTCTAAAAATACATACATACATACATAAAATCTTTAAATTCTTCTAAGCTTAATACATAAACCTTCAGCCCCTCAGTGGTCCTGGTTTGAAATTCTCTTGCTTTGACCACTCACTTCCTCTCCAGCTTCTTGAACCCCATCTTGTGTGATACACGAATCCCTCACACAACTCCTCCACCTCCGGGACTTTATTTCAAGAACCTGCTGACCAGGTTTGTCTCTGACGTGGCCCTGCTGTGTTGGAAACCATGCTGTGTAGCCCCAGCGGCCTTTCTCTGTCCCACTCATATCCTCGCCTTCCAGAGAGGCCTATGCTCCCGTCTCTCCAGCCCAGGGACCCCCTCCCCCGGCAAAGCGTCTCTTCACCTGTAAGGATTTTGCAGACCAGGAGAGTGAAAACACCCCACTTACCTGTTGGTTTGCAAGTTATGCAGTCCAAAGCTGTTTTATTGGTATCCGAGCATTTTGAAATTAAACAGAAATACACTGTAACACATAAGTAATATGCCTGCTGTTCCATTCATCCATTGCTGCCCAACAAACCATCCCACCACTTACTTTGCTCAGGAATCTGTGATCTGGGCGGGGCTCGCCAGACGGCTCCTGTCTGTGCCTCTGTGTGTCCAGGGTGGGGCTAGGCTCATCAGCGGGCTCCTCCTGCGTCTGACGCCTTGCTGGCCTCCCTCCCTATCTCTGCGGGTTGCAGGGTGCCTGGACTTCCTACGTCTTGGCTCAGGGCTCCCAGCCCAGAGATGGAGGTAGACGCTGGATCGCCTCTTAGGACCCGGCCTGGGAGTCAGGCCGCATCAGGTCCTTAGAAGCCAATAACCAAGGCTGGCCTATATTCAAGGAGAGGGGATTTAGATTCCTTGCAACTCTCTTTTAAAAATTACGTTAAAAAAGTTGTGTTAAAAATCCATTACATAAGCTTTCCTATTTTAACCATTTTAAGTCTACTGTTCAGTGGCATTGATTATGTTCATGGTGTCACGCAAACGGCACCGAAACTTCTCCGTGACGCTTAAGCCTGATGCCTTCAGGGGCCCCCCATGGCGTACCGTGTACCGGAACTCCGTTCCTTCTTATGGTCGCGTAACATCCCACTGCACGTGAGCGTCCCACCTGGTTTATACACTTACCCACCCGATACACGGGTCACTTCCGTCTTGTGGCAGTTGTGAGTGATGCTGCTATGCACATAAGTGTACACATATCTGCATCCCAGCTTTCCGTTCTTTTGGGAATACACCCAGGCGTGGGACTGCCGGATCTGCTGGATCATATGGTCATTTTATGTTTATTTTTTTTGAGGGACGGACATACTGTTTTCCATAGCAGCTGTACATTTACCTCCCCACTGGCAATGCACAGAAGTCCAATTTCTTCACCTCCTCACTAACATTTGTTATTATTATTATTTTTAATGATAGCCCTCTTAATCGGTGTGAGGTGGTATCTCATTGTGGTTTTGATTTGCATTTCCCTAGTGATTAGTGATATTGAGCATCTTTTCTTATGCTTATCGACATTTGTATGTCTTCTTTGGGGACATGTCTATTCAAGTCCTTTGCTCAGTTTTTAATTGGGTTGTTTTTTGTTGTTGATGAGTTGTCATTCTTTTATACAGCCATGTAGTCTTTCAAAGGACAGTTACATAGTTATTTATTAACCAGCCACCTATTGATGGATATTCAGGTCGTTTCCAAACACGGGGAACTTTGTTGTGCACGTTGTGATGTGCACTGTGAGCATAGTGGAGGATAAGCTTGTAGCAGTAGTACTGGTGAATGAGAGAGATGGCGTATTTATCATGTAAGTCGACACTGTCCAATTGCCCTTGAGACTGGATGGACCGACTCACAGTCCCTGTAGCCGTGCCGGAGAGCCGGGCGCAGCTTCAGAGCTAACACGTATATTCTCAGCATCATGCCAAAGATCTCTTCTTTCTTGGGGATGCTAATCTGACATTTCCTAATACAGATTAAAACATTGGCCTAACACTGCGCTGTGTGAGGGGATTTGCATCTTAATTGCATTTGTTCATAAGACGGAATTAATATCGAATAACTTGCCATCAACAGAACTAATTTTGACCCTGGGCTATGAAAAGGCCATTCATGTTTTATGCTTTAAAAATCTGTTTTAAAAAACTGTTACTTGAATATCATTAAACTGATATAAAAAGTCAGGCTCAATCTCAATTTGGATGTTAATCTTTCCAAATAGTACAACATTTTTTAAAAATTTTAATCAAGCCTTTCCAAGAAGCATAGCCATGAAAATTCATCACTGGAAGTTCTTTTCTCTTATCAATAGTATCTAACAAGATAACAGAACAACTCCCACGTCAAATATGGACTCGACCTGAACATTGCAGACTATGGTGGATTGAGAAGCGGACAGCAAGTACCCTTTCCAAAGCCCACACCAAACACTCGCTTCTCCAACTTCTAATCAAGAAAGTAACTGAAAATTGTTGGGAGCTTATTGGAACCCAATGAAAACAGATGAACAGATTATAGCCACACTAGTGATGTTACACTAATACGTGTTCCTAATGAACCTGCCAGTTTTCAAGAAGGGGAATTTTTTTAGGGGAGAAAATTCCCCTACATGAAGAACTTGTACATAAACTCAGGACAGCAAATGCTATGAGTTCTGCACAAAAAGCGATGTCACACTTCCATGAGCTGATTAACAGAGACAGACGCCGGACAGAACATGGCGTGCAGGGTGAGTGAGTGAGAAATGCTCCATCAGCGTGTTCAGACCGTCACACACACACACACACACACGCACACACACACACGCACATGACCTCTGCACTACGGGTCAGTGTAGGAGCTAGTCTACATAGATACTATTAGCTCGCTTCGCTTTCCTTGCACGATACCTTCGTGCATGTCTGGTCCAGCCGCTCACCAGCATAGGAATCCAGGCCTCCCGAGAACGTCTTGCGTCCTCTGATGACCTTTGAATGAAGCAGCAACAGCCTCCTTCACTCACGTGGCAGTGAGGCCCGACTGCTCCTTACAAGGAACCCAAGCTGGGCGCTGTGGCTCCCCCCCGCCGCCCCCCCCCCCCCCCCCCCCCCCGCCCTGGCCCCGGGAGCTTCCTCCTCAGCCATCCCGATCCAGGGAGGCAAACCTGCCCTGGGATGTTTTTAAAAGCTCTTCAGGTGACTCCAACGTACAGCTAAGTTTGGAGCCTCCTGCTCTGTGAAGATCACCCACCATCTGCCTGGCCATCTTTTCGCTCATTCACTCACCCGCACTGACGCGACACCAGGTCCTGAGGCTCCTCTGTGTTGCTCACCTCATGTTTTTCCGCACAGTGGCCCTTTTCCCTTAAAGACTTTGTTTTAAAATCATGGATCTGAGGGGCCAGATATATTACATTGCACACACATCAAAAATAGGTCCATAATTTTAAAAATAAACAAGCTCATCACTATTATCTAAACTATACCTTGTATATTACCTGGGATTTTCACAACTACTTTTAGGAAGCTATGGATTCACTTCTTCATTCATTAACTCATTCCTTCCTTCATCCATCCCACATTTCCTGAGCTCCTCGAATGGGTCATGCTGGATGCTGGGCCTCCTCCTCTGCCCTCCTGCCAAGCCATGCCTAGGGTCCAGCTCGTATGCCGCCTGCTGCTGGAACAGAAATGGAGCCATCCCTGACTTCTCCAGGCCCTGAGGAATCTCTGTCTCAGGGCTCCCATTCCTTTGGCAGTTCTGGAGCTGTGGTTACCTGGCTGGAGTCTCAGTGGGCAGTGCAGGCCAACACCACTAGGGGGCACTCCCGCATCACTGCTGGCTTCTCGCCCAGGCCAGGTACGGGGTAGAGCATGGCTGGAAGGTTAAAATGCCTGGGTCCTGCTGGGGGAACAGGCCAGGCTGGGGAAAGGCCTTATGGAATAAGGGGGCATGAAAATGAATCCTCTGAACTCAGATTCTGAGCAAAGCACCCCCTCCTCCCTACCAGCACACACAGCATCTCTTTACCAGGTCCCACAAAACATGACAAGTTGGGGACAGCAGCCATCAATTGATCCTGAGGTTTGGTGAAGGGCAAGGTCACCCATGTGCAGATGCTGAGCCCACCATGATCACCAGACAGCATGCCTGTGGCCCGATCCCCGACCCGCCCCGTACCTCGACCCTTGGTTGACTCTTCCCAGGGAGAGGAGAGGGGCAGGATCACAGGTCACTGGGGCCTCTCCTGGGGACAGTAAGTGCTCTTCAGCCAGAAAGAGCAGTGGTCAGGTGGACAGTGCAACTGCCCCCCTCCAGTCCCCTGGGCCGCAGTGGTCCCTGCTCTAAAATAGGACTGAAGCCACTCCTGCCCTGCCTGCCTCTCCGGAGAGTGTGGCCGGGAGAGCTGCTGCAGACCCGGGAGAGCGGGTTTCCACTGAAACAGGAGAGCCTAACAGGGAGCCTGGCTGTGGTCTCCCGCCCGCCTGCCTCTGTCTGTGCGGACGCGTGTGCTATGAGGGGGCCTGGGCTTTGCGGCGCCTCCTCGCTGGATGGTTCTAGGCAGCAGGGATCCTGCCGGCCCTCCAGTGACTGGTGTCTAATTGCTCCAATCTGTGCCTTCACGCGCTCGCTAGAAAGGGAGAGGAGCCGGCAGCTTCCCAGACAGAGGAGTGAGCCCCAGGCAAGGGAAGGGGGTGTTTGGGGTCCAGTGCCCCCTGTACGCAGCCCCTGGGCTGTGGAGGCCACAGAAACATGGCAGAGGGGTCCTTGTTCCTGGGTCCTCACAGGTCCTGGGGCAAGGAGGGGCATTCATGGAGGAGTGTGGGAGAGTGAAAAGATCCCTGGGTGGGGTGGGGGGACTGAGTAGCAGGAAAGGGGTGGGGATGAGAGAGAATCCTGGTGGGGTTTGGGTCCCGGGGAGATGACTGGGGGCTCCCAAGGGGGCTCCGCCTGTCTGTCTGTGCAAGGGTGCATGAGTGTGTCCCCACAGGTAGCAGCGGCTATATTGCATTGGGCTTCCAGCCCTGCAGGCTTTCCTTGCTCAGCCTCTGGGAACCCCCCCCCCCCCTTGGGACAGAGGGGGCTGGTGCAGCTGGGGCAGGGGGTGGGGCTAGCCTAGATAGCAGCTTAAGGCCCCTACTGCTGGGTTAAAGCGATTACTGTTGGTACGTGTGAGTGAGTGGGTGCGCACGCGTGCTTGTGTAGGAGGATGAGACTAAATTCACAGCCTTTGGTGGCTGCCGAATCCTCGACTCCCCCAAGAAGGTCCAAAATTTGCCTGTGTTGTGGCTCGTCCTTGCCATGATTCCCTCCTCCGGCTGATCTGGTTTTCTCCACGATGCTGAGCTTCCAAACTGCTTCTTTTCCTAGGGGTTCTCTGGCCCTCGGGGTGCAATTTCAGCCAGGGTCAGAGGGGACAGAGTTTGGGACGCAGGGAGCTTCCTGGTACTGCCCTATGACATGGACAAATTGAGATTCTTGACCTTGAGCTTGACAAATGAACGACTTGAAATCACCGCTGATACTTACCTGCACTGACCTAAGTGCGAGGAAAGGCTCTGGGTCGCTCTGTCGGGTGCTAGGAGACTCCCCGCAGGGTTGGGGACGGTGAGAGCAGGGGGTGTGAGCTCAGCGAACGCCACATGCCAAAACCGGTGGGTAAATTCAGTTCCCTCTGACACATGGACAATAAAGAAAGGGCGTTCTCACCGCGAACTTGAGGATGGCCACTGACCCTCATTGCCCCTCCTGGGTAGCTGGCACTGCTCCTGGCTCTCCCCAGGTCCGCTCCCATAATCCCCCTTGGGTGCCCATTTCACAGATGGAGAAAGGGAGGCACAAAGAGGGTAAGGAATTTGCCCTGAGATGACACAGCTCACGGAGCAGCAGTTGGAACCCAGGCTGTTTGGTGCCCTTGGTGACACTGTGCCAGGTGTTGTCACAGGACAGCCCAGGAGGGTGGTTCTGGTGGGGGTTCAGAACTTCTCGCCATTGACTGAGTTTCACGTGGCAAAGGCAGATGAGGAGAAGTTTAAAGGACACTCTTTCGCCCCTTGGCCAGTGTTTGTTTTGTTTGTTTGCTCTTTGTAGCTTTTATCCCGTTCCCCCTTTATGCCCAGGGCTTTGCCAGATCTCCAGCACTGTGTCAACAGCTCCAGCCTCAGATGGGCAGGTCGCATGGAGTGCCATTGCCAGGGACAGGGGCTGGGAGTTGGGACTTGGAGGCTGGTCTGTTGGTCACCTTGGATATCTGAGAGGGAGGCAGGGAAGCTGGGGGTGCATCTCTGAAATGGGAGGCGGGGGGGTGCACAGTAGTACTACCTCACAAGGCTTTTGTGTATCAGTCAGGGATTGCGTCCCATGGCTGGCAAGAGGCTGCAGATAACAGCGAATTCAGGCAGACTGAGGTCTCTCTCTCTCTCTCCCTCTCTCTCTCTCTCACACATACACATAAAAAATGTCAGGAAGTAGGCATCCAGGGTTGGTGATGGTGCGGGGGCTCCACGGTGTCATTAGGGACCCAGGCTCCTGAGCATACGGCTTTCATCTTCAAAGTCACCTCATGCTCCAAGATGGCTGCTGGTTCTCCATCATCACACCTACTTTCCTAGGAGGGGGTGGGAAGAGACCAATGGAATGTTTCCCTTTATCCTGCCTAACAACTTAATGCTTGCATCTTGTTGGCCTCTTCTAGCTGCAAAGGAGGCTGGGAGAACAAATCTTTTGGCCGGGGCACATTGCCACGCGAGTGCTTGTTACTAAGGTAAGTGGGAGACAGGACGTTTTAAGGATACCCTATGATCTCTGCCAGAGTTCAGTAGAGTCCCAGGCACTCCAAGGTGAAGCTCATGCTGTTTTTCTCTGGGTGCTGTGACTGTTTCAGACCAAACAGCCAGAGAGGGTGGGCGGAAGGAGCCCTGGCAGGACCCAGGTCCCTCTGGGCCTGGCTAGTTGGGGGTGTAATTTCCCCTTAGTATCCCGTAGCAGTTCTGGCCTTGGGGAAGGGGGACTGCTGGGCCGCCATGGCGGGGCTGGGGGGAGAGGGAAAGGCTGCTGGGCAGGGGTTCTATGCCTGCTCCCAGAGCAAGTGTGGTGGTGTCAGGGATGGCACAGCTTGTCACTACTGAGCTGGGACATCTGAGTGGTCCACCCTGGGGGGCTGGGGAGAGGTAGGCTGGGGTCTTGGGAATGAGGGTGTAACCTACATGCAGGTCTGGCTGCCTGCAGCTACGAAAGCCGATAGGGGAGAGCTGGGCGCTGCTGTAAACGAAAGTGGTTTATTTTCAGGTGCCAGCCACCTGGAGGGTGGGGAGCTCACGTCTCATAGCCCATCTCCCCCTCTCTGTGTGGGCAGAGGTTTTTATAGGGGGGAGGGGGACAGAACACGGAGACCAAGGGAGGGGCTGCAAAGCTCTCTGTGTGCAGACGACACAGTGTATTCTGACAAGACAAGTGACGGCGCTGTGCGTCATCCTGGCTTAGTCACGCTGGCTTCACGTCATCTCAGCTTCATGTCTTCCTAGTCCCACGGCTGAAGGTCAGCAAGTCTCCCTGAGCTGAGATGCCTGAAGGTCGGAGAGTGTATTTTGAAGTGAGTTCCTAGGATTCTTATGCAAACATGCTGTTTCTCTGCAAGCGACATGTTACGAGTCAGCACTTTCAGAAACAATGTCGAAAGAATGCCGGGGTGCGCGTTACAACTCCCCACTGTTCCAATTTCCCACTGTTACAAGGGGGGCCAGCAAAGGGTGGCCTTTGTGGGAAGACCTCCGGACACTCTCCCGCAGGCCCAGCCCCAGGTGACCGGGCCCAGGGACCTAGTCCATGCTCCCCCCCCTTCACATCCGCGGGGCCCTGGATGGGCTCCCTCATGTCCCTTCCCAGCCCCTAACTCTCCCCAGAAGGCAACCATTCCCCCGACCTCGGTCAGGAGACACTGCTTTTGCCTGCTCTTGCACTTCTTGTGAACATACGGCCTGTTCTCTCGCTGCCTCCTTGCACTCAGCCCGATGCCTGCGGGAGGCGTCCAGGTGCGGCCTGTCGATTCTTTTAAACCGCTGAGTAATTTTCCATTGCGGGGAGAGACCGCCACTGCTTCTCATTCACCCGTGACGACACTGGGGTTCTCTCCTGTCCAGAGCTGTCACGAGTGAAGCGCAGTGAGGGTTCATGGCCAGGCCCCCGCGCACACAGATGCCGTGCGTGCCTAGGAGAGGAACGGCTGGGTCACAGCAACGGTCTACGCTCAACTTTGCGGGAAACCGCCGCACTGTCCCTCGGACCAGCTGAGCCACTGACACTCCCACGGGCTGTGTGGGAGGGCGGAGCCTCATCTTTCCAATCCCGGGTGTCACCGTCCTTCAGGCTCGGCTGTCCTATGGGTGTGAAGGGTAGCTC
Source organism: Desmodus rotundus (assembly GCF_022682495.2). NCBI lineage: Eukaryota > Metazoa > Chordata > Mammalia > Chiroptera > Phyllostomidae > Desmodus > Desmodus rotundus. The sequence goes on along the minus strand of NC_071389.1, from coordinate 194,262,869 downwards.
ACAGGGCCCGCGACCTGCGTGTCTCTGACAGCTGCTAACGTTGAAAGTCTCTTCGTGTGCACATAGGCCATTTGGATAGTCTCTGTTCTCAAGTGCTAGTTCACATCTTGTGCCGATTTAAAAAACCATGGCTTGTTTTCCTTGTTGACTTCCAGGGGTTCTTTATACGCGCTAGGGTACTAGTCCTCTGTCAGCTGTGGGTGTCGAATCTGTGGATTGGCTTTTCTTTCTCTTAACGGTGTCTCTTGGTGAACACGAGTTCTTGACATTAATGGAACCCAATTTATCATTTTTTCTTTCATGGCTAAGTTTTTCGGAGTGTCTTGTTTGAGAGAGCTTTGCCTCCCAAAGCAGAGTCTTTTCAACACACAACTCCACCTGACCTCGGCCCCCCTGGCTGCTCTCTGCCTCCTCATCTCCTGTGAGAAGTGCCAGCCCGGGACAGGGGTGAGGACGGCAGAGATGGGACGTGGGATGGGAGATCTGTGGGGAAGTGCAGGGGCTGAAGCCCAGGTCACTTGCCTCCCCAGGTCACCGGCTCTGTGTCCGCCACCCCCTTAGCTTCCCCTCTGTGGATTTGGGTTTATGCTGGGCTGCAAGATTAAAGCCAAAGAGATTAAAAGATTACCTTTGGCTAGGAAGGCAAATTCTGCCTCTTTGCTCTTGGGGCTGTGGTGGAAGGGGGTGGTAAGGGGGGATTAGAGCTGGTACTCTCCCCTTTCTGCCCAGGCCTGGGCCACCTGCACTGTGTGTGGCCTTGAGCTGAGCTGGACAGTGAGCACCAACCTGGGCTTCACTGGGTTCTCCAAGCGTGGCCCCCGGACCAGCCGCCCCAGCATCAGCTGGTAACTGGGTCAGAAATGCAACCTTTAGGCCCCTCCCAGACCTGCTGAGGCCCAAGGACTGGAGGATGAGGGCGTGGGGTGGCAGCGGCCTGGGTTTGAAGCCCTCCAGGGGGTTCGGACCACACTAGGGCCTGCCAACTAGCGCCTTTAATTAGGGCAACAATCGCTCATTTTTCGAGCACTTGACTGTGTCTGCTGGTGACTCTTCTAAAGAGTATGCACCACTTGTGGTGCAGGTACGGTTACTCACCCCACTGTGCACAGAGGAAAACTGAGGCACAGAGAGGTGAAGCAGCTTGCGGAGGGTCACACAGCTTCTAAGGCGCTGAGGCTGGCTCCAGAGGCCGAGGCACTGACCGCTGCCGCGTACTATTTCCAAAGCTTAGCACCGTGTGCCCAGGACCTTTGCACGAGAAGCACACAGTTGTTATCAGCTACTCCCAGGGCTGGTGGCTCCAAAGGGTAACAGCTCTTGGGGGCCCTGGCTCTTAAAGTCCTTTCCCGGCCTCCCCCAGGGCCCACTGAGTCTTTTCTGACCACACAGGGCAACTTACACATTCCTCCTCCTGCCTCCCGGGGCCATGGCTGCTGGGAAGGCCCTGGGTTGAGACTGAGGGGAGGGGCCGATGGGAGCTGACCCCCGCTGCACAGTCAGCCAGACTCAGAGACAGAGACCCAGGGCGCTCCATGGCTCAGGAATTCATTCATGGCTCACTCCATTTCTTCATTCAGTATGTAGTGGTCCCCCCAACCAGAGAGAAGTCGAGGTGGGCAGAAAGCCAGAGGCAAAGAGAAGGAAGGGAGGGGAAGAGGAAACCTGTCCATTAATTTTAAGATTCTCCCTGCCAGCGCCCTCCTGCCTCCAGGGATGGTGAAACCCCCCACCCCAGCGCTGGAAAGTGATCAAGGCCAAGGCTGAGAGGAGGAAGCTGATTTATGGGGGGAGTGCTGGGGAGTGGGAGTGAGTGTGCCAGTGGTGGGCGGGGGGAACAATTCATCACAGCTCCCTAGGAGAGCAGCGAGGGCCAACGCCCAGCTCCTCGGCCTTGGCCTGGAGGCCTGATCAACCATCCCAACTCCCAGCCTCCCAGCCTGCCCTGCTCTCTGCCAGGTCACAGAGAACCCTGCTGTCAGGGGCAGGGGGCAGGGGGCAGCCCCGGCAGCTGCCCCCCACCCCCACTTCTCTTGGGCCTGCAGCCTCTTTGAACCAATGAGTGGGGGTGGGGTGCGGAGGAAGGACTCTTGGGTATAATCCTAGTCAAGTCCCTTCTCTGAGCCTCGGTTTCCTCATCTGTGAAATTGAAACGAGGGCCTCAGCCTTGCAGGGTGGTGGAGGAGGTAAAGCGGTGTGACTGTGTGCAAAGCTCTGTGCCACTGAAGAGGTGACAAGTGTGAGGCTGGAACAAGGGGCCTGCCTCCTGCTGCTGTGCTTGGGTGTACGCTGGTCCCGGGCGGGGAGAGTGTGCTGGGTGCGGGGGCTGCCGGGTGCAAGTGGGCATACACTAGGTGAGTCTGGAGCCGCACGTGCGCTGCGTATGTGCAGGTGTGCGCACACGGGCACGTGTGTGTGTGCAAGTGCACCGACAGCTGTGGGCTGGAGCTCTCACGTAACCCCTCCACCCCTGCCAGTTCAGGAGGACCCCTCTGGGGTGGCGGTGGGGGTGTGGCTGAGTGCTCATGCCCAGGCCCCATCCAGCTGGTTATTTATTGATTAATTCTGCCGCCAGCTGATGAATGCCGAGCCCGTGCCAGGCACAGGCCCTGGGCTGATTTACATAATTAAAAACCATCAGTAATAGAGCCAGGCCGCACCCGCCAACTGCTTCCTCTAGCGTGACAACAGGCTGAGCTTCCCTCCTCCAGCCCACCCTGTCCGCTGCACCCAAAGGCTTCCTTGCCTCCCCGACCCTTTACTCTCCCGGCCTGACCTGTGTCAGTCCCCTGACCTGGGCCGCCCCAGCACCATTATGGAGAGATTGCAGTGTCCTGGGATTCTGGAGTCGGTGACTCCGAGATTCTATTAGTCGATGGTTCTAAGGTTCTTTGATGGAGAGCCTCAGATTATAAGATTCAGCCGTGATCCTCTGAGCGTGTGATTTTTCAAGAGTCTATTACTCTCTGTGACAGAGGGGAAAATATTTGCTCTCAGCAGTCCTGCCTGCTCTTAGGGAGGCGGGGCCGGCATCGGAGGGCCAGGCTTGCTGTGGAGGCCGTGGCGGTTCAGCGAGGCAATCACTGCTTTATAGAAGGAGGAGTTTGTCACCGTAGAGGGCTGAGGCTGGGGGTGGGCACTGCAGGCATCTGGGCAGAGGAAAGGAGGACCCAGGGACAGCGGGGGATGGCTGGAAGAAGAAATCCTTGGTGGCATCCTAGCTGCCAAGAGGGACTTCAGAAAATATCGGGTCCTGTGGAGTGCATGATGTCTGGGTCACCTTCCGTGTCTTCAGAAAAGGCGCCTGCATTTAGAGAGGCAGTTTGGGGCGAAGAGCGTGGTCTGCCCCTCTCACCAGCTGTGTGATCTTGGGGGAGCTACTCAGCCTCTCTGGACTGTAGTTACTTTCTCACCTGGGAAATGGGGCTTGTTATGAGGATTAAATGTTAGCGTCCAGTCCTTAGAATGCAGCCAGCACCTGGGGAACCCCTAGTGAACAGGGGCTATTACTGTGTGGGAGTGGGTTTTGGGGGGAGGTCTTCATCAGGCTGGAGCGGGTTGGTGAAGACAGGTGGACAGGCGGGATGGTCTTCTATCTCCAAAGTAAACCAGCTCCCAGCAGTGCTCAGAGGGTGTTTGTTGAATGAATGAATGTTTTTCTTTTCTCTCAGCCCTTCTCAACCATGGTGCCAGGCTGCAGCCAGTTTAGGCAGGGGACCTGGGACACAAGGCTTTGCTCAGGTGGGTCCCCAGGCCTTGCTCTCTTCTCTCCCACCTGTCCCATCTCTGCCTCTTCCTCTCCATCTCCACAGCCTGGCTCTGCTGCTCAGCAGGAATCCTGCCCCTCCTCAGCCACCTCCCCTGCAGTTTGGGGAAGACAGCGCTGCCCGAGCCTATGTCCACCAGTGTGGCCTGGAAGTGCACTCACGGCCCTGTCCCAGGTGCCCCACGCCTTAGCCCTAGCATCTCTGTCCTCTGATCCAAGACCCCAGAACCGAAACCCCCAGAGCGGCCTTGCTCCGACCTGTGACATCTTGGATTGTACAATGGCGCTAGGAGCCCAGGTGAACCACCCATCTTAGGTAAAGTTAGAAAAGATTTGTCATTATTTAAAAAATCTAAAGAAGCTATGATGGAAATTAATGATAGAACGCAAGATGGCGCAGCCGCTGTGGAAAACAGCCTGGCAGTTCCTCGAAAGGTTAAAATCAGAGTTGCCGTATGAGCGAGCAGTTCTGCTCCTAGGTACACGTTCAAGGGGGTTTGAAAGTGCCCTGAAAGCAGAGACGCAAATACCTTGTACCCCAGGGCTCACTGCAGCATTAGTCACAATAGCCAACGTCCACCAACAGATGCGTGGATAAACCAAACACAAACCACGTGAAGAAGATACACAGCGTGGAATATTATGCAGTCTTAAAAAAGGAATGGCTTCTGATGCTACCACACGGAGGAATCTTGAAGACATCACGCTAAGGGAAAGAAACCAGACACAAAATGACAAATCCTGTATGATTCCACTTATCTGAGGTACCCAGGATATAGTCAAATTTATACAGACAGAGAAAGGAGAACGGACAGTCCCAGGGGCCGGGAGAGGGAAGGGGGGAGGTTGTGGTGCACGGGGACAGAGTTTCAGTTCTGCAAGACGAGGAAGTCCTGGAGACGGAGGGAGGCGATGGTGGTACACTGTGTGAGGGTACTCGGTGCCACTGAGCTCAGTGCGTGAAGATGGTCAATGTCGTTGTGTGTTACCACGGTAAAAAGGGTTGGTTATTGAGAGATGATTTTGTTTGTAATCCTTCTCTGTTTTTTATTTTCATTGTTTAGTGTTCACCATCAATCCCCCAGGCCCCTGTGTTCCTGGCACATAGTAGGCCTGCAACCTTTGCTTGCTGAGTGGACAAATGGGCCAGGCCCCCTCCCCACCCAGTCTGGCTCGGCGACGAGCCAGCTCGACAAGCAGCTCGTGGTTTCCATCCAAGCAGCTGCTTTCCTTTTACTCTTGATTTCACACACCAGAGAACCCATCACTCAGCCACAGGTGGCCGGAGACGGGGGCACAAGTGCCTGGCCCTGGGCTTTGAAGATTGGACACAGTCCCTGAGGTGACAAAGAAGTGATTTCTCGCAGAAGCCTCTTTCTAGAGCCCATCAGAAGAGAAAAGCCACGCACAGCACCCTGGAGAGCTGGCAAATCACCGGGACAAACAGCCCGCACTCCACTCCGCTTTGGTCACATTTCACACTGGAGAGGATTAGGGCTCCTCGGTGGCAGTGACTCTTGGATGGGGCTTTGATATGCTCATTGCCACGGCATTCATTGATTTCTTTGATTTCTCCCCGGAGCAGTGGAGAAAATCATCAAGGGATGGGACAGAGTCAGCCTCTTGGGGATCAAGCAATGCGCCCCACCGTTTGGGCTTATGAAACCTGGCATCTTTGCATCAGCTGCGAAAATTCTACTTTGGCCCTGTGGCAGCAGAATCAGATGGCTCAAGGTGCTGGCCCCGCAGCCAAGTCACGTTTCTTAAAACCAGACAAGCGGCTCTCACTGGTGCGGCTGGGTCGCAGAGACCCCTGACCCCTCCCCTCATTTACGAAAATTGGACGTGCACGCTCATTTGCTAGCGAGGGTGGCGCAGGTTGGAAAAGCAGATCCTCGTTTGGCCCGTCTCCTTGGACAGCTGGAGCCAAAGATGTCCACTCGGTGGCCTTGGTTTGATTGCACCAATTTTCTCAAATTCTCTCGGTGCTGAATGAAGATCGGGAGGCACATTGTTGCCCGCCAGCTGCTCCCTGTGAATAGCGCTGAGCGTTGGCATCCTGAGCGAGGGCCTCCATCCTCAGAGCGGTGGCTGTGCCCTCCCTCGCAGGCAGGCCACACGGTGACCGAGCGCCAGCCTGGTCTCAACGCCTTTTTCCGGAATCCATTGTAGCTCACAAAGTAATCGTCAGCTGAGCCGAAAGTGTCCATGCCGTGTCCATCGCACAACGTCCATGCCGTGTGATGGATGGGACCCTAGTAGACTGTGGAGTGCACATCCCTCGTGGGTGCAGGGCGGGCTGCGGGTGATGGGAAGTCCAGCTACAAATGCTTTAATAAAGGCGCAGTCCTGAGACGTAGGTCTGTCTGCTACAACAACAGACAAAGTAACTGATTTAAATAAGATAGAAATTTCCTCTCTCCCTCTCTCCCTCTCTCTCTCCCAGTCTTGTCTGAGCCTAAGGTGGCCAGTGCTGATAGGTGGAGGCCTGCCTTCCTTAGCCCGTGGGCGGCTCCACCGTCTGGGTTAACGTGGCTGCTCCAGCTCCTGCTGTTGGGTTCCCATTCTAGCCTATGGTAAGGGAAGAAAAATAAAGGAGAGGTCCACACTTTTCCTTAGGAAATTGCACAGCTCATCTCTGCTCTCATTGGCCTGAATGCAGTCAAATGGCCACGCCTGTCTGCATGGTAAGCTGGGAAATGTAGTCTTTATCTGGGCATCTATGCATTCAGCAAAACGTTGATTTCTGTAGAAGGGGAGAGTGGACATGGGGGGACAACTAGCAGTCTCTTCATGAATTCAGTGACTAGTGCTGCCCCCCACAGTGGTGAAGGAGTGGTGGATAAGACATCCCACATCCTTACCAAAAGGTTTCGGGGAGGGGTGGTCCGCGGTGTCCAATGTGGCTGACAGGACAAGTCAGAGGTGAGGCGAGGGCCTGGTGGCCTTGACAAGGAGTGGGGGTAGGGACAAAGACCGCGGGGGTGAGCAAATAGAGACGGGTCTTTAGGCATTTTTCTTTCTATAAAGGAAAGGAGAGAAATGGGGTTGCAAATGTGAAGTACATAGATTATTTTTTAAAGATTTTATTTATTTATTTTCAGAGAGGGGAAAGGAGGGAGAGAGGGAGAGAAACATCAATATATGGTTGCCTCTCACATGCCCCCCACTGGGGACCCAACCCGAAACCCAGGCATGTGTCCTACACTGGGAATCGAACCAGTGATCCTTTGGTTCACAGGCTGGCACTCAATCCATTGAGCCACACCAGCCAGGGCGCTCAGATTTTTAAAGATAGGGAAATAGCAGTGTGTGTGTGGTGCTGTGAATGATCCTGGAGAGGAAACAGGGACGATGAGGATGTAGGAGAAAGAGGGGACATGCAGGAGGAGCATCCATGAGGGGGCGTGAGGGGTGGGGTCCAGGGCACCATGGAGTCTCAGCCTCAGGGGAATGTGGGCATTGGTGGAGCCTCTTCTCTCATTGCTTCTGTCTCCTTAGTGAGTCAGAACACAAGGCCGTCGATGGCTTGGGTGAAAATGGAAAGGAGAGATTGGCAGTTTGGGGAGAGAGGAGAAGGTACATGCCTGCCACCCAGAAACTATTTTCCTCCTATGACAAGCAGCTTTGAGGGGGGGCAAGATGGCTGCCACGGTTGGCTCCAGCATTATGCCGGAATTCCAGGCAAGAAGGGGAAAGAAATGTGGGGCCCCACCAGTCGTGCCTAACTTCTTTTAAAAGAAAAGACAAACTTTCTTAGACGCCCACCAGCTGTTTTCTGCTTCAATCTCACTGGTCAGAATTGGGTCACATAGCTACCCCTAGCTGCAAGGGAGGCTGGGAAGTCAGGAATAGGATTCTCAAGACTGGCTGGGCGCAGGACACATGGCCTCTTTGAATGCAGCCAGGGCTCAGCTAAAGGAAAGAGGGAGGCTTGCGGGCCATGCCCTCCCTTCTATGTGCCAAAGCCTGAGATGCCCTCCCCAGCAGCGGTCTTGTGCGTCTGTCCATAAAGGGAAATATCAGCCAGCATGCACGTGTGATGATGACATCATTGGCCATTAATTTCACCGAACCCCTGCCCCCAGTACTCCCAATAGTGGTACTTGATAAACAATAATTTTGTCAATAGCTGAATCGTTTTTTTTCCCTGACTTGTCACTCACTTTGTGGCTGGCTTTATAAATGTCCCGGCAATTGGATGGTCTGTGCCTGGTTTTTCCATGAGGCCAGCCACCTTTAACAGCACCTCTGTGGTTTCGGTCCCTTCGCTGCCTCTAGCGATGAAAGTCATCAATTTTGTGTTGGAAAGCTTTATTTTGTGCTTGTTCTAGAAACACTCCATTGGTTTCCCAGAGCAATGCCTTGATTGTTTTGCGGGGAGAAAGATGTGCAAACTTCAAAGGCTCCTGGCCAGCACTGGATGAGCTGACTGAGAGACCCCACACTGGTCCCAGGGATGACACAACTCCATTTTTGGGGTATTCAGAGTTGCACTTCCTATTTTTACTTTTCTCCTTTGCTTCTACAAAATCATACCTCTCTAAATCAGCACATTCCACAGGCATATCAAATCCTATTCGCTATTTAGCGTTACGCCTTCCTCTGGATGATAGAATTTTTGTTAATATTTTCATGTCGACTTGCATGTTTCAATAAATCATTTTGCAGACCAATCCCTTTCTTTCATTTGGGGCTGCAGCACAACAGCAAAGGCGTTCGAGGGCTTGCTCGGCGCCAAGCACAATTCTAAGTGCTGGCTGTGTATTGTGGTCGTTTAAAAACGGGCTCCCAGTGTTCTGACACTCCTGTCGAGAGGCGGCATCTCTGTCCCTTCCACTTTAATCAGGGCTGCATTAGTGACTCACCGGTCACCAGCTGAAGGCAGTGGAAGCGATGTTTTGTGATTTCCAAGGCCAGGTATGGAAAGACCATGTCATTTCTGCCTGTTTTTCCAGGGACTGTGGTTCTGGGGGAAAGTCAGTGACCACGTAAAAAGCCCACCGACCCCGATGCTGCCAGGCTGGAAGCAGACACCTCATTCCCCAGCTCCAACAGAGCCACCAGCCTACAGTGGACACCGGGTGCCAGCCGTGTGAGTGAGCCATCCTGGAGGCCCAGTGCAACCCGGCCAAGCATTCAGGTGGCAGCGGCCTCAGTTGGCATCTGTCTCCACCTGCATGAGGACCCCGAGCAAGAACCGCCCACCTGAGCCCTCTCAGAACCCTTGACCCACGACACTGTGAGCCCCATACGACGGTTCTGTGCGCTCTCTGTTGTTTTTTTGTGCCTCTCGAATTTTTGAGCAGCAATAGTAATCAGAAGACATAGGACTCATTTGGTTCCTGTTTTCTGATGAAGAAATGGAGCCCCAGAGAGAGCAAGCAGCTTGCACAGGTTTTCATGGCAGAGAAGAGACGCACGCTGGCAGGCTGACTCTAATGTTCAGCCTCTTGACAATAAGGGAGGGGAAGCAACGTCAGCAAACAAGCAATAGCGCACAAAATGGGAACACGTGCCAGGCTGGCTCACAGCGCCCTGTTGAGGGAGGGCAGTGCCTTCGGACCTGCTGTCGGAGGCGGATCGATTGCCTTGGCAGCACGGAGCACCTTTAAGAAGGGAGCAATTACGACAACAATCACAATTCATTTCACATTTCATACTGGCAAATTGTGAGTGAGTGAAATTCTCCCGATCCTTCTTATTTCATCTAAAACCTCCCAAGTGCCCGGGGACGTCAGGGTCTGGAGACCATGCGAGGGAAGCCCTGGCCTGTCGACTCTCAGCCTTGGAGGCGCGGCAGCCCAGAAGCTTCCTGGCAGAAACATATGAGAGTCATAAAATTTAAGGACATCAATTGTAACTGTAGGAAGCACCTTGGAGTTCATCTCATCCAACCTTTCACCCACGGCGAGCCGGGGAAAAGCCATGTGAGAGCACGTCCGGCGCTCCGAGCAGTGTAGGCGGGCAGCTTGTGATTAACCGAGGAATTGTCCAGAGAATGTGGCAGTCAGACCACAGGGTGCGGGTGGTCCCTGGGGGCTGGGGACAGGGACAGCTTCACGGGCATGTGGCCGGTACAGTCCTTCCCATTGATGTCGGGCAGGGCCTCCCCACCTGCCCTGTGACAGTCACACTGGGTTTCTGTCACTTGCCACCACAAGCCCTGCCTGATAACTTGCTCTCAAGTTGTTGTGAGGATTCGCCGGCGTTTGTATATAACCTGTAAATGGTGAGGGGTGTTGTCATCTTCTCCAGGAGTCTGGGCCTGGCCCGTACCCCAGCCTGCTGGTCTGGAGCCCTGATGCCAGCTGGCCTTACTCCCCTCCCGGCTGAAGACAACCTCCCACCTCCAGGCCCGCGGGCTCTCCTCCTCCTCCTCTTGGCGCTGGGAGCGGAGTCTGCAACTCTTGTTCTGCTCTGCTCCTGGAAAGGCATCGGGGAGGGGGAAATGGAATTTGGTCTCTAGCAGAACATTCCCTCCTCAGAAGTGGGATTTTGCCAGACCCAGCGAAATCAAGGTGAGGCTGGGTGTCTGGGGTGCTGTTTGTCTAGTGCCTGTTTTGAGAGCGAAGTGCCGGGGCTGTGGAGACTGGCCCCACATGAGGCAGGTTGGGGAGCAGGACCCACGAGGGGAGGCTTCTGAGAGACCACCAATGGAGCAATCAGAAGGATTTGAGTGACAAAGGACAGAAGCTGCTCTTTTATCTCAGGTCTGGGCTGTGGGCCAGGGAGAGAGAGACAGCACCAGGGAAATGCAGGGCCTGCACTGCAGCCACCTTGCCTGGCAGGCGGTGGTGGGTGAGTAGGGGTGAAGGGTCACCTAGACCCGGGCTGCGAAGGGCCTCCTGAGCTGGAGGAGGGACAAAGCAAGGTCCGAGGTTGCCTTCCTGAGGTTCAGTTGGCTGTGCTGTTCTGGCCATTTAGTGACTGTCCCTTCCAGGTGCCCTGCTTGCCTGCCCCTCCCTACCTATCAGACTGGCCAGCTCGAGCACCTCTTCTTGTGTGAGGTTTATAGGTTTATTTTGCCCAGTGCCCCAGCCGTGGCCCCCAGGGCAGGATTTGCCTTTCTTTTCTTTTTTAAGATTTTATTTATTTATTTTTACAGAGAGGGCAAAGGAGGGAGAAAGAGAGGGAAACATCAGTGTGTGGTTGCCTCTTGCACACCCCCTACTGGGGACCTGGCCGCAACCCAGGCATGTGCCCTGACTGGGAATCGAACCAGCGACCCTTTAGTTTGCAGGTTGGCACTCAATCCACTGAGCCACACCAGCCAGGGCCAGAGTTTGCCTTTCTGTTCTCTGAACATTTTCTTTCCTCACCTGGTAACCACCCCTTCCCCTCCCTCCCTCCCACTCCCCCTTCTTTCCTTCCTTTACTCAGGCAGGAACTTGATCACTTTATTTAGCTAATGATTTGAGAGCGCCTGTGCACACCAACCTGAGCAGAGGTGAGCGGGACAGACCGAGCCCTTGTCCCCGTGCAGCGGTGGGGAGGGAGGGGCTGGGTTAGGGTACATTCTGGAGGCAGAGCTGATAAGAGTTGCTGATGGATCATATTTGGAGGGAGCCCAGGCTTCATCAAGCTGACCTCTGGGGTTTGGGCCTGAGTGACTTGGTAGTGACCACACACACCTGTCATTCCCCACAGAGCCTTGGGGACACAAAGCAACTCGCCCATGCACAGGGACCTTCAGACTCTTGGTTGCTAGACTGAGAGAACGAGAGCTGTACAGGGAAGGTTCTGGGAACGAGGAGCTCCGTGGGGGCTGCGAACAGGAGGCCACCCTAAGAACCCCGCTCCGCAATCCTGCAGCCCCAGCGTCTCTGTCAGCAGGGAAGCCCGGTGGCCTTGCCTCTTCCTCTCTGTGCACTCTTGCCCAATGGCTCAGCATCTCTGAGCCTCATCAGTGACATGGGAATAATGACACTAAGTCCCTCGTAGGGTTGTCATTATTCACAGGGACTTTAATTCATGGGGAGCACTTGACATTGAGCCTGAAGGAGAGAGTAACCGCCCCCTTTCGAGCTATTATTATGACTCTGGGTAGAATTGTGGCTGGGTTGCAGAGAACTCCAGATGTCAGTGGAAGGAGTTGGTATTCTCCTCCCTGGAGTCAGAGCCTGGAAGTTTTTGAGCAGAGGAAGAACAGAAGGAAACCAGCCAGTCAGCGCCTCCCAGTCCCTGCAGCATCCGGAGCCTCGGAGCCAGCAGCAGGTCAGCAGTGACAAGCCTGGCTACAAGGCCAGTGAACTCCAGCTCCCGGGGGCCTCCAGCTGCCCCAGTTCCGGACCCAGGCAGTGGAAGTGGGCCTGCCCCCCGCCTCCAGCTTCCCTCCGGGTAGAGCCAGATAGATGGTTTAATAACACAGGCTGCCTGGCTGACCTCATGGCCGCTGAGCCAGCTGAGACTCACGCTACCCCCCGCTGGGGCTGCAGGGCCCAGGCCTGAGGCTCCGGCAGGGTTTCTGGACTGCAGAATTCTGGAACCCCCCATGTCTGGGCTCTTAGACCCAAATGGCACACTCCCCCCAAGTGCTGGGCTCAGTGGCCTCTGGCTAGTGGGCAGCAGAAGTGAGGTATCTGCAGAGAGCCCGGAGGCTGCCCCCACCCCCTCCACCTCATCCCGGGGCTGTTTCAGAAGAGACTCCCGGCTCGGAAGGCTGGGGGACAGTGGTCTGTCCCAGGGCTGTGTGTGGCTGCAGACCCCACCTGCTCTGGGGAGCAGGCCTCTGCAGGGTGAGGGGACACTCTCAACCTGACCCTTGCACCATTGGGTAAGGAGCTCATGAGAGCCCTCCCCAAGCACCCTGGTGGGGGGCTGGGTACCCCGGGCACGGACGGAGTCAGACATGGCTGGGTCTGGGGGTTGTTCACCAGGACAATCAACAGGGGGACTCCCGTTCCTTCCCTGCCCCGGGTCCACTGCAGGCCTGCTCTGCTGAATCTGGTGGGGAGGCAGCTGTCCCACCTCACCATTCAAGAATCTCAGCCCTAAGCCAGGCAAGCAGGGTACCTCGGCACCCCTAATGAGGTTCCCTCCCTAAGGACCCTCCCATAACGATTTTTCGGTCAGAAGGGTATCCACCTGGACAATTCAAAATGTCCCCCAGAGTGTGGCCTTGGCTCCTGGCTGTCATAGACACCCTCTCATGTGGTGGTGGGGGGGGGAGGAGGGCATGGCACATACATACCCAGCCACCCTTTCCGCTTATCTAGCCTCATCAGGAAACTTGCACATATTTTTCATGCCCCATTGGCCTTGGGCTGCCCTTGACTCGTGGACTATGCATCTGAGGACTAGAGACTCTCCGAATTAGAGGATCTCAGGTCCTCAGGCTGGGGGACCCATGCCCCTAGTTCTGTGTTTGCCTTTGCTAGTCTGGACACAGAGCAGAGGCTTTCCTTAGCTTCCCCAAAGGTAACTAACTGATTGATCTCCGGCCAGTTGGCCCACAAGATGCTCCCGACAGTACCTCCCTCCTGGCATTCCCTCCTGGGTGGCCCCTCCCACCGTGAACAGGGCAGCGTGTGTGACCAATAGGAAATCGGGAACAGGACGTCTTGAGACTTCGGAGGATGGGGTCACACAAGGCACCGTGGCTTCCGCCCTGTTCCCGCTCTGGGGCAAGCGGCTGCCACACTGCGAGGACACTCGAGCAGTCCTGCTGAGAGGTCCATGTGGCAGCGAGCTGAGGCCTCCCGCCAGCGGCCTGCACCGGCTTGCCAGCCGTGAGTGTGAGCCTGCGCCCCCTTGGAAGCAGCGGACCCTCTAGCCCCAGCCCAGCCTCCCGATGGGCGGAGCCCCGGCCGAGCAGCCTGCCTCAAACTTACTGGAGAGTTTGAGCCAGCATCACCACCTACTCCTAAATTCCTGACCACAGGAACTGTGAAATAACTTTTTTTTGTTTGCTAATTTAAGCCACTGCATTTTGAAGTGATTTGTTACCCAGCAACAGATGACCGATAGGATACACATGTAGACTTTCCTGGGGGAAGGGAAGGTGTACGGAGGCTGAGTGGGGGAGGGGCTTCAATTGCACACTCCACAGAAAAACAACTTTAAAATCCCTTCCAAATGTGTGTGTTCTCCAAAGTCCCTTCACAACCAGGCCTCCTCTGGGGGCTTCCCTTCCTCTCACCTTCCTCCTAACCTGTGGTCTCCTTTCCTGCCTCCCATCCAACCTCCTGCTCCAAATCCTCTCCTCCTGGAACGGCCCAGGGGTTGTTTACACCTTCAAGCTAGCATACCCTGACCTGTCGTGGAGCCCAGCACAAGGAACACCCTAGATAAAGGGCCCACCTTCCTGAGAAGGCAGCTCCCTCTCCTTATCTCCGTATTCCATTGGGATGTTGCCACAGCAGGCAGGGGGCAGGGGATTTAGGCAGGAAATCTTCCTTTTCTCTTTTCCCTCTGGGTTCTGTGTCTCCTCACTGCTGTGTGTCCCCAGGGATGGTGGCCCCAGTCCCAGCCCTGGAGGCACAGCCGAAAATCTTTTGGGTCTGGATGTAAAACAGGGATGTGATGCCCCGTACACGCTCCTGTGTGTGCGTTTCTCTGAAAGAGTCGCCTCACCTAATTTTCTTAGCATCGATGCAGAGTGCCACGCCGACCCAGCAGAACAAAATCCACCTAAGTACCAAGGGCGGGGCTTGTCCACCTTAGTCCACGAAGCTTTTAGCATTTGTGTCTCCCTCTCGCTCTGGCTGCTCTGTTCTCTAAGCTCAGCAGAAAGGAAGATCTGGAAAGCGTTCTCATGGCGGTGTGCCCGGGGCCGTGGGGTCATCGGGATGTGAGCCAAGGCAGTTATTGGTGGGCTGGTGGAGGCGGCTCCCAAGCTGGGAGAGATGGGGGTCTGGGGTTCAGGACAGGGGTCCAGGCAGCTGGAAATACCTGCCTGTCACCTGGCACTGAGGCTTCTGGGATGGCTGTTTGTCCTGCTCACACGTCAGCACTCCCCCCAGGACTCAACTAGCCCAGCTGGGGACAGGGGGAAGACCTGGATTCACATTCCTGGGGACTGTACATGATAGTGGGAGAGAGGAAACGGGGGTGCTGGTGGGAAGGGGAAGGGGAGAGATGCTGGGTGTCCAGAACAACCCCCCGAAGTCCAGATGGGTGACTTATTAATGAGAATGATGTATGAAAGGGCCCTGCAGGATGCCTGGCCCCGAGTGACCCTGATGCACGATGCTCCTGCGACAGAGGTCATGGAGTGAGGAGCGAGGAGGGGAGGACACGTAAGCGTGAATAATAATGGGGTGTGGTGCTCGCTGTCATTAAGGCCTACACAGCATGGTCTGGGAGCCAGTGCAGGAAGGAGTAACTTGGCCCGCTTAACTTAGGGGTGGTCGGGGAGCCTTCATGGAGGAGGCGGCCTTTGAGCAGTACCTGATGACAGACTGGAGGTAGACGAGTGGGGAAGGAACGTGAGGCGAGGAAAGGCTTCCAGGCTGAGGGGACAGCAGGATCCAAAGCACACAGGTGTGGAGATTACGGGAGGAAAGATACAGGGCATGTCTGGAAAGGGCAGGCCCTGCAGTCGCTGGGCCCCAGGGCCCGTGTGGGCTGAGAGGAAATGGTGCGGGAGAGGTAAGCAAGGGCTCAGCTGCAGAGCGCCTGGGTTTGACTCCCTAGCAGATAAGGTGCGCAGGTCGTCTCTGTCGCACTTAGGCAGACATCGCCGATTGATCGTGACGATTGATCGTGACGCGGGAGCTGCTGGGCAGCTGCGGCTGATCCTTTGATTCCGTGAGAAGTGAAACATGCTGCATCTCTGCCTGGGCTCTGGGGAGCTAAGAGAGGCTTTTAAAAAGGGGGCGGCGGGGGCGTTGTTGCAGGCGTCCGGGTGAAAGGTGGTGAGACCTAACCTAGGACAGTGACTATGGGGATGGACAGGTTGCTGCCCACGATACTGTCTCAACCTACCTGACCACCTGGAGATTCCAAGCAGTCTCCTCATGACGCCCCCTCCCCCTAGGCCTGGGCAGGGTGCTCGGGATCTGGTGCGCTGTGCGTGTATGCCCCCCCCGGGCTCTGTTATTGAGGAGATCGCTGCCTTTCTGGGCCCACACTATCCAGCATGGTTGCCACTAGCTACATGCGGCTATTGAAATAAAGATTAATTGAACAAAAATTAAAAATTTAGTTCCTCAATCCCAATAACCACAATTTCAAGCACTCGACAGCCACATGTGGTGTGTGGCTGCCGCACTGGACAGACAGACATGTGACATTGCCACTGCCGCAGAATGTTCTACGGGACAGTGTAGAGAAAGGTCAGTTGGGCATCCAGACGGTGTGGTCCACCACGACCCTTGGTTAGCCCAGGCCAGCTCCATCCTTTCTCTCCCGACATGCTGACTAAGTTACAAGGTCGAAAGGCTGGCCAATTTATGTCTGCCTGGTAAGGGGAAAGTCTCCAAAGTGAGAATCTTGGAAAGTTTTAGAGCTCAGAAGCAGCTGAGAGCTCATCGGGCTAGACCTGGAGGTCCCAGGAGGGAAGGGAGTGCCCACAGGCTCAGAGAGGGGAGTGACTTGCCCTTTGGCGGATGACTGAGAAAGTCATGCAAACAGAACCAGAACAGGCCTTTTTTGCCCCCTGCTACTTGGTATTCCTTGGGATCATTGCTCAGTTTCTTGGTCGGAGTGAGGGAGCGGGGTGGGGGGTGGGGAGGGGGTGGCTAGGGAGTGGGGGGATCTCCGCCACTGCCCACCTCTGAAGGTAAAGCCGCAGGCTCGAGGGTGAATTGCCAGCTCTCTGCAGTTGCACCCTAGATCCGTCAGAGGGCGCAGGGGCCGTTGGGTCTACGCCCGAGGTGGGCGGGGCGGTAGGGAAGTCTCTTGGAGCAAGGACTTGGGGCTGGGATCCTGCTTCAAGTCCGGCCCCACTCGAAGGACATACATTATGATTCCATACGACCCCTGCGCTCTAGGAGGGCTCAGTTTAGAGGGGAGAGACAGCATAATGACTTGTTTGGTCTGCAGCGAGGGGCCTTGAAGGGTGGGTAGGAGTGTGCCGGGCAGCCTGGAGTGCAATTGTGGAGAGCAGAGGAGGACAGCTTAAGTCTGTCTCCTATTGGGAGGAACAGTGTCCCGCACCCAGCGCTTGTCTCACCTCCAAGCGCCACCCTGGACTCTCTTTCCTGTTTTCAGATGACAGGAGAGAGGACTTTCTGACAGACTTTCTGCTCTAGTAATACCCAACTTCGTGGAGTCCCGGTGCACCTACACGAAGCTGTCTTACACCCCTGTGCCTTTGCACATGCTGTTCCCGCAGCCTGGGACATCCTACTTCATCTTCTTCAGCTGACCAACTCCTGCTCATCTGTCAAGATTCAGTTCAGGCAGTAGCTTCTTCTGGGGAGTCTCCCCGATTCCCGGCCTGGATGAGATTCTCCCGCTGGGAGTTCCTGCAGCCCTGGCTTAACTACCTGAGAGCAGGCGCTGGTGCATGCGGCTCCGTCAAAGTGATTGAGATGCACAGGGCCTGCTCTAGGCAGAGCTTCAGCGTATTAGTTACTGGTCCCAGCACGGAGAGAAGGCGTTTGTTTTGTTTCTTCCCGCAGTCTCCCCACCGGGAGGGAGGAGGCTGCGTGCGCCCCGCACTGTGCCCAAGTGCAGGGGTACAGGCCCCAGGTGCCAGAACTTCTTTCTGCATCTCTTCCTCCTAGCAGTTACCCTTTGCAGGTGGTGCATATGGTGGGTGCCAGTGGCAAACATCCCTGGGCAGCCACAGAGCCTGTATACCCCTGGGCATACTCCCCAGTTGGTGGGGAAAGGCAGTGAGCGACAGCCAGAGCCCTGGCACAAGGGTAGAGAGCCCGGTCTGGAGCCCGATGTGGTCTCTGCCAGCTAGCCTACGTGTGACCTTGGAGGTGTCATTCCTCCCACCGAGCCTCAGTTGTCGCGCCTGTAAAAATGGGAACGCAGCAGTCACACTTCTTGGGTCGCCAGCGGTTGAGCACGGGACACGGGCAGCTGGAGAGGGGGTCAGCAGGGATTGGAGGGGTCCACCCATGGCGATTGAGCCCAGGGGGCGCGAATGTCCTCTGGCGGGCGCTGGGGGGCGCTGCGCACCTCCCGCGGCCCGCCCCACGTCAAGTTTGTCTTTAGCTGTTGAATGCGCCGGAGGCAACCGCGGCTGGACTGGGGCCCCGAGGGGTGAGCGGGGCTGGGGAGCGGGGCAGGGCCGGGGAACGCGCCCGGCCAGTGACCCGGGCTCTGCGGTCCGCGGGACCACCGTCGCCGCCTCTCCGGGCACTGCAGCTGCAGCGGTGGAGCCAGGCGCTGCCCCCGCCGCGCGGGTGTGTGTCTGTGAGTGTGCGTGTGTCCGTGGAAGGATCCAGTTGGGAGAGGGGGCGGAGGGGCCTCGCTGCAGAAAGGCCTGTGAAGGGAACGGGTGCCGGGGCCGCGAGGGCGGACGGACAGACGGCAGGCCTCGGCCCTGACGCCGGCTGCGCTTGGCCCCCTCCCGGCGGCTGGCCCCGCCGAAGCAGAGGCGCGGCGGCAGGAGGCGGGGGTGGCGGTGTCTGCGCGCACACGCTCGCTCACAGACACACACACACACGGGACACGCCACAGACACACGACACGCGCCGAGCCCGCCGGGCACCGCGCACACCCGCACCCGCACTCACACTCACACTCACGCGCAGGCCCCGCAGCAGCCGCTGCTGGAGGCGGCGCTCGGCCCGGATCTCGGCTGGGGCTGGAGGTAAGTGAATTCCTCCGGATCGGAGCGCCCGCGGCCGGGGGAGACGGGGAGACGGCGGGAGTGGGGGCTGAAACCGAAGGGCACCCCCTCCGCCGGTAGGGGTGAGGCTTGGAGGGGGACACAGCAGGGGGAGAATGAGACGGGGAAACCACCCCCACTGCCTCCTGGGTCTGGGGATCCCTGTGAAACCCCCGGGGACCGCCCTGTGCTGGCAGTGTGTCGGAGTGGCGGTGGTGGTGGGCGGAGGCGGGAGGACGAGGAGGACGGGAGGACGAGAGGACGGTCGTGAGGTGAGAATTTCTGGGGGGTGGTGCAGAGCCTGGATGGTGGACGGCAGCGCCAGCCACACCGCACCTCTCTGCCCTCATCTTTCTGAATCAGGGGCTCACGCCCCCCTCTTTCACGGAGTGCTGCCGGGGTCGAGGAATTCATCTTCATAGCTGGTAAGGGGGCTTTGATCCGTGCTGGGTGGCAACTCGGGTGAGCGGTGAGGTCGGGGTGGGGCTTTATCCCCTCCCCCCTCAAGGAGGGCAAGGGGTTTGGTAAAAGGACTGGAGTTGGGGAGTGGGGGCCACCAGGGGCATGGGGACCCTTGCAAGGCTTCGCCCTTTCTCTGGGGCGCTGGAGTGGGGCAGGCAGCGAGGCAGCCCCCCGGGAAGCAGCGGGAATGGGCAGAGACTGCGGCTCCGGCAGGGCCGGGGCAGGGCCCGCTGCCCTGTGTGTGCGCGTGTGCATGTGCGGACTCCAGCAACGGGCAGAGGAGGGGGAGGGGGGGCGTGTTGGCTGGGGGGGTGCTGTGCGCACGTGGGGAGGGATGTGTGTGTACATAGGAGGGGTGGCCCCGCTCCCTGTACACACACAGACACACAGTCTGCGGTCCAGCAGGGTTTCCTTGCAATGTTTGGAGGAGAGAGAGCTGGTGTGTACGTGGGGCGTGGGGGGGGCGCTCAGGGAGCTTGTGTCCAGGACAGCGGCAGCCAGGCCAACATGTGTCAGGCGTGCCAGGGAGGGGGGCAGGCGAGGAGAGGCTGGCAGCACTGACCCTTCTCAGCCGGGGAGGGCATGACACTTGAGGCCACTTTCTGCAGCTCTGGTCCCCTGCCACGTGTCCTCCCCCCGGCCTCCTCCCACCGCCTGGGCTACCTCTGGAGGGCCCTGCCTGGTCCCCGCGCCGAGGGACACAGGTGTGGGGCTGGACCGTGTGCTTGCGCGTGTGTCCAGCTGCGGCTGCCGCTGTGGGCAGGCCGGGCTGTGGGAGGGAAGCTGGGGGAGGAGCGGGGTGCTGGCAGCACCTGGAGGAATGTCTGGAGGCTGCAGGCCCCAGACAGGCTGCTTCAGCGCCTGAGGGACAATTTCACTGGGAGCTGAATCATGTATAAGTGTGTGTGTGGCTGGCTCCCGCACCTGTTCCCGTGGGCACCTGTGGGACATGTGTCTGGCCATCAGCGGGGCATGTGGGCCTGCACGTGTGTGGACGTGTGTCCTCTGAGAGGAATACGCACGCGTGTGCACACAGGTGTTGTCTGGAAGTGCCTGTCCTGGGCGCGCTGCAGCCCGGGAGCCGTGTGTGTGGGCGGGGGCCTCTGGGCCACTGGCCGGGGCAGGAAGGAAGAGGCGTGATCGATGGAGGGCAGCAGGGGAGAGTGTGTGACGTCAGTGAGAGCCTCTGGTTGTTACATCAGCTCCAGGCTGCCAGTGACGTCACTGGGACAGCAATGTGAAGGGTCACCCCCACCGGCCGGAGTGTGTGATGTCAGTGGGAGTGTGGAGGTGTCACTGGGTGTGTGGCTGAGTGTGGTCATGTCCCCTGTGTTGTGAGGGGCCAGAAGGGGAGCTTCAGGGTGAGCGGTCCCTCCCAAGAGGCCCCATTTCCTGAGTGGGTGTGGGACCCCTTTCCTTAAAGCCTGCCCCTCAATAGTGCATCTCCTCTACCCCCCATAGGGTGTCTCCCCTCCCCTTCCCCCGTCTGCACCCACTGGTGCCTGTTCTGGGCCCTGTGTCTGCCAGGTCACACAGACCCTTGGGTGCATGTGTATTAGTGTGTGCGTGTGTGTGAGTGTGAGTGCACATGACAGCAGAGAGTGGCCACAGCCAGGGAGCCAGAGACTTTTGGTTCTAATCCCATGTCATTGCTCTTTGTGTTTTGTGATTTAGGCCTCCCTGTCGCCTCTCTGCGCCTCGGTTTCTCATCTGCTCCCTGGGGGGTCCTGGGAGAGGTGAGAGGGGATTGTGGGCTCCTGGCGCACGAGGGGGCTCCGTCTGTGTGAGCTCCACCCTTGCCTCCCGTCCCCAGACCAGGGCAGCTGCCCTCCCCTCCCACCCCCACCCCCATTCTGGTTCAAGTCTGATTTTGTAGGGAACTTTTTTTTTCTCCTGGGACCCTCACAGCAGCCCTGCGAGGCTGGCAGGCTGGCTGCTGCTCTGTGGGCATTGGACAGGTGGGCAGCCTGAGGCCTGGAGGGTAAAGGAAGCTGCTGTTGCTGCACTCCTCACCAAGAGCCTCCCCACTCCTGTTCCACTCTGTGGGTTCACGTCACTTCCCGCAGGGATGGGGAGCTATGTGAAGTGGGGGTGGGGGTAGAGGTGCCAGGGGGAGGGGCCCAAGGGGGAGAGGTCACCGGCTGCAGGGAGGCTGCCCTTGACTCCCAGTAAAATGCTTGCTTGTTCTTCCCTGTCACAAGATCCAGAGGTGGTCACAGTGACAGAAATGGGTGCGTCCAGCTGCCAAGCCTTCTTTAGTGGAGTCAGCCTGGCATGGTCTTTGGGGGCTCCATGCTTGCTCCCCAGTGTGGCTCCCTTATCCCCTGAGGTCGGCAGAATGGATTCCAGTGACACCTCTGCTTTGTCCCGTGCATGATGAGGTGGTCAGCCCCTCCTGACTGTGCAGGGCTGTGGCTGCTTGCCTTGATGATCAAATGTGAGAATGTGGCACCCACGTGCAGGGCCCGGATGACACCCATCGCAGTCACCCTCACCTGTCGCAGCCACAGTGCCTCTGGGCCCAGGTCCTCCCTCCTGCTCCTCATGCCCCCCCAAGTCTGCTGTGATGGTGCTCTCTGCAGAGCAGGCAGCCAGGAAGCAGGACTGCCTCAAAGCCGAAGCCTGAGCCTCCCTAACAAGGGGCAGCGCTAATAGTGCAGAAGGTTAACTCAATCCTCTGCCTCCTGCTGTCCCAGCCCAATCCCCTATTAAATTAACCTTCTTCCTGCTCAATTAGCACCTGGGGCAGAGGCACCGCCATTATTACTGGGGACGTGTCTTTGGGGGTTTGGAGTAATAGAGTCCCCTCCTCCTCCCCCCTCAGCTCTGCAGCCAGTCCCCAGGGAGGCTCCAGAGAGCCACCTGGGCAGGCTCACCCATGGGGTGCTGAGGAAGGGCGCTGGCTGCATGATGCAGCTGACAGCAATAATTATAATGATAATAATACTGATGATATGAGCTAATATTCATTGAGTCTGAGAGCCAGGCCCGGTGGGAAGCCCTTTACAAGCGGCTCTCATCGAATGCCACCAAGCCTCCTGCAGCGGAGCTGCTCACAGTCTGCGTTCACAGGCGAGGGACAGAGAGGTGGCAGACCAGCGCGGGCCACACAGCCTCAGAACCAGGCCTGGAAGCCCTGCAGCTTCCTCAGCACTTAACCACTGAACTTCGTCTGGGGACCTTTCCATCTTGGGGTGCTCCTCGCCGAGGGATCGCTCTGGCCTTCGCTGGGGCCTTCGCTTTGCTCCTCTGTTGGTGGGGGAGGCGACCTTGCTGCAGGGGAGCAGTTGGTGTGGTGGTGGCTGCAGGGACAGAGGGGCAGATGGGCTCCAGGGTCTCCAGCTCTCTCCCTGTTCCTCCTGCGCCCTCTCCCCACAGAGACCTGTGACGGTCTGGAAACTGCTCCCTTGTTCCCATAGCCCCTGCACAGCCTGGGCACACAGGGGGCACACTGGGGGCACCCCTCGGGCACAGGCGGCAAACACAAGGCGGAATCTGGCCCTCCACCTTGTTTTATCCAGCCCGGCACCTTGTTTCTACCCGGCGACAGTGCCGAGCTCCTTGCCCCTAGTTAAGGAGTAGTTACATTTATACAGTCCTGAAGTTACATTCGGCCCTTTGAAGGCAACTGCGAGGCTGCTGTGGCACCTGGTGAACATGAGTTTGACACCCCTGCTCTAGGGGATGGAAGGGACCTGCTCCCGATCACCTTCTTCCCCAGGCCCCTGGTCTGTCTCGGCCTCTGCTGTGGCCCCTGGGCCGCTCCACCACTCTCTGTCTCACTTCTGGCAAGGGCAGGGACGCAGGGTCCAAGTTCTGCCTTTTCCCTCCTTGGTGTGTCCTGGGCAAGTAAGTTCACTTTCACTCCACAAGGTCCCATTTCCGCGATGTGAAGTGGGGATCGTGGTACCCAACTCCCAGCTCCCCTGTGTCCTTATGTAAGAGAATGTTCGGTATGTAGCCTTGTGTCTGGCACATAGTAGGTGTCAATTAGAGGAGTTCCCGCCCCCTTCCCATCTGTCTCCTCAGTTCATTCCTGGTTCCCTAGAGTGGGTCTTGGGCTGTGTGTGCGTGTGTGCGTGTTTCCTTCTCTCTCTCTGGCCCTCACGTTCACTCCCTGAGTGTATAGAATTCCCCCTGGAGCCAAGCCGGGGGCCTGAGGAAGCTTGCGGAGGACGTGGGAGCTGCCTCCCCTGCCATGAAGTGTGCTGGTGGTGGGGGGGGCGTGTCTGTGTGTGTGCCTGTGCGTGTCACCTCTCTCAGGGGGAAGTGAGGAACAATTCCCAAGGGCTGCCTGACCATTCTCTGGGCCCAGCCCCACGACTCCAGGCTGACTCAGTTTCCCTCATTGGCTTATCTCTATCTTCTCCCCCGGAAATTCTCCCTGGGTCTCGGGGAGATAAAGGCTGTGGGTGGGCATGCCTTCTCTCCTCCCTTCCTTGCTTTCTTACTGGTGGTGGGGGGGCTGGAGGGGGGCATGGCCTAGCTTGTTTGGCCATTTCCTGTCTGTCTCCCAGCCCCCTACAGGTGGAAACTCATAGTATTTGTCGAACAGCTTCCTGTTACCTACCCGTGTATTGAGGGTAGACTGATGTATTTTGCATTCAGCCCCCATAACACACCCTTATAAGCATGTCCCACCCAGGGGCGGCTCCTGTGCTGGGGGCTCAGGCAGGAATTGTAGACACAAACCTGTGTCCTGGAGGAGGAACATGGGGGACGTTTGCCAAGTGCCCCGTGTGGGACTTACACACAGTAGGGCATGTGTGAAGGTGGTTCTCTGGAGTCTGTGACCCTGCGGAGGATGGCGGGGGCTGGGGCTGGAGCTGCAGGCTGGAGGCCTCGTGGGTAGCAGCCCTGTGAGTGGGGCACAGAGGCCGGAGCAGCCTCTGCTGGGGGCACTGTGCAGCACACCTGCTGTGAGCCAGGCACAGGGCGACACACTCTGCAATCTTGTCTCATTTGGGCTGGAGGTTGTGAAAGAGGTCAAGGGCCTCTGGGGGGCGGGGCGGACAGGCAAGGAGAACACAGGAGCCGAGGCCTGGAGGTCGGAAAGCCTGGAGCGGATTTGGGAAGATGAATCTGGAATGTAGTTTGGGGATCAACCACATAAGACCATAACCTCTGGACTAAGAAATGGGGCAGTATCCTTTCGTTGGGGGATGCCAGAGTCTCTGGATGTTTGTTAAATGTAGGATGTTGGATGCTGCCTGGTGAGGTTTCGATCCCGTAGAGTTGATGTGGGGCCCAGGAACCTGCATTTTTAGTGCATTTCCAGATTAATTCACCCCATGTTTGCTGGTTGGATGGCAGCCCAGGAGGCTGCTACATGCTCCCAGCATCTTCTGGACTCCGCCCCCACACATCCGGAGGCAGCAAAACCACCCTCATTTACCAGAGGAGCCTTAGCTCAGAGAAGCGAGGTGCTGCCCAGTGGGTGACACAGCAGCAAGAAGGAGGCTGATACTGACTAATACTGACTAATAACCTCCCGGGTTCCCTGGCTGCTGTTCTGAGCCCGTTCAAAGAGCCCCTCATCCAATCTGAGAACGACTCTCTGCGTCCTTGCTGTTGCACAGATGAGGAAACAGAGGCAGAGTCTGTGGTCACGGGTTCAAGGCCGCGCAGCAGGTAAGGGCATGAAGTGCGGTGGGGATGAGTGAACCTGGAGAGGGCCTGGCCCTGCATCTTGGACGGAGCGATGCCCTCCCTCTCCCTTCCTTTGGTGCGAAGGCGCAGGGTGGAGCTGAGCCTGCGGCTGTGCGCGTGAGCAGGGGCCAGAGGACGGAGGTGGGGGAAACAGAGAAGGGAGGAAGGGGACGGAGAGCCCTGAAGGAGACGCAGGGTCGTATAGGGCGGCGGGGTGTGTCTGTCCCCGGTTTGCATACCAGTCTGGGCCACGCGGTGCGGTGCACCTGGGCACAGTCCTGGGCTAGGAATGTGCACACTGACGTGGCCAGAGGAGGGGGCTGGCGGGCCAGTTGGGCGGGAGCTGCGGGGGCGGGAGCGCGCGCACAGAGCCCCAGCTCGGGGGGCGTCAGCCCCTTGCCGGTGCTGCAACCTGCGGCCCTTGTGGACTCACAGCCCCAGCTGCCCGCGGCTCTGCGTTGTCCCCGCCCTGCGCAGCCGGGCCTGCTGGGTTTCCGCCTTACTTCCCTGTGCTTAGAATTTGCAGCCACATCCCCTGACGCTCACAGCCAATTTCACGGCCTCTGGGCTCCTCGCTGTGCGCGGGTTCGGGCGGGGGGCTGGCGGCGGGTCTGCGCTGCACTGGCGGGAAGGGGGCAGAAGGTGTGATCACGGCGAAGGACTGCTGAGTTGTTTGCAAGGGGGTGTGTGTCAGGGGACTGTGGACGGGTTGGGGGGAGGCGCCGCCGGGGGCTGTCCAGGGCAGTGTGCACGTGCAGTCCCGCGTGTGCTGGGGGCGGAGTGGTTCGCCGTGTGTGGCGGCATGCTTCGGGCGGGCATATGTGGCCGCGTGAGCCTGTGTGAGGGCCTCTGTGCCCAGGGGCCGGTTTGTGTGGTATGTGTGGTGAAACCTGTGTGTGCTGGGCAGGGGATGGGGGCCAGTGCTTCCCTGGGTGTGCTGACATGCGTCTGTGCAGTGATCCCAGGCACGGTGGCACTTGTGTGGGTCCCTGTGTTGGGGTGCGCCCCCCTCTGTCTGGTTTCTGTGGGCAGCTGTGTGCAGTGACTCTGGGTCTGTGTGCACACGTGTGTCTGAAAGAATGTGACATTCTGGTGTGTCGATTACCGTCCTGGTGTCCTGTGGGTGCAGGTGTGTGTGTGAAGGTCTAGGGTGCAACCTGGGGTGCTGTCCCCTCCCTGCAGGCCACTGTACTCAGGGTCAAGGGTGAGCCTTGCAGCTGGGGCCCGGGCATGGGGGTGCCACCCCTGGGCCTGGGAGCCCTTTCCAGGAAGCCTGCTGCTTCCTGGTTTTCTGCCTCCGGGTGGGGGTCATGGAGTTGAGACGGTGCGCCGGGGGGTGGGGGGGTGGGGGGGGTGGGGGGGTACGTGTTTCTGCTCTGTCGCTGCTGCTGGCTGCCCGCTCTGGTGGGCCTACCTTTGTGAATGGCAATGTCGAGGGGCCGAGGTGCGAGCCCCTGCCTGCCGGGGAGGGCCAGGAGTACCATCTGGGCTGCCAGAGGGGACTGCAGGGCCAGACAGAGAAGGGGGCCCCCAAGGGAAGGGGATGCGTGTATGGCTGTGTGCGTGTGCACACGGATGGAGGGAAGGCTGGGCCAGGCACGTCTGTCTGGGCGTGTGTGTGTGTCGCGCAGGTGAGGCCAGCAGGTATACTGCTCTGGGGGTGGGCCAGCACACAGGGTGGGAAGCATGGTCTTGGGGGGCTCCCTGGGGGAGGGGTGTGCAGGTCCTCGCAGAGTCCGTGTAAGAGATGTGCTCCGGGAGACGTGCCTGCTCCTGCGGCAGAGGGGAGCGGGCCGTGCTGGCGCTGGGTGGCCCACAGAAGGGTGGCTGGTGGGGCGTGAGAAGGGGGAGGGCTGAGTGTGTGGGCACCAGGCATCAGGTCAGTGGGAGGGTGGGGTGGCCGTCCCCACCTGGGTGTGGCCTGTGTGTGTCCGTGACTGTGAGCGAGGTGTGTGACTGGGACTATGACTTAGGAGAGACCTCCAAGCTGTGGGGCTCAGCGGGAAGTGAGGAACATGGGCTAGAGTGTGGGGGAGTGTGAGGACCCTTCGGCTCTCGGAAAATCTACCCATCTGTTGGTTGCTGCTCCGGCCCAAGGGGCCAGGCAGGGATTAAAAGAAGTCCTTTGGGCCCTGGCCCCTGTTCTCCACCCTGAATCCTATGGGGGCGGGGAGTGGGGAGCCCCCAGCCTTCCCTCTGGGTTTTGAGGCCCTTTCCCTCCATCACTCTCGCCCCATCATCTGTCTCCATCTCCCTGCCCCCATCACCCCAATCTCCCTGCCTCTATCACTCTCCATCTCTGCCTCCATCTCCCTCTAGTCCCTGCCTCTTTCTCCTCCCTCTCTCTCACACTGATATTCATTTGTGGTATATTCGGTTGCCATGGGAAACCTAAGAAAGAAGTGAGTGTACCCTTCAAGACTTCAGCATTTTCCCCTCCTCCCTCCCTCCCTCCCTCCCTCCTGCTGTCCCCTCCCTCTCCTTCTCTCCTCCCCTCCTCTCCCCTTCGCCTCCTCGCAGGAGAGGACCTGGGTGAGGAGCTGCTGCTGCCTGAGCTGGGCCGGAACCCGAGGCCCCGCTGGTCCCGCTGCTGTCACCACTGCTGCTGTGGGGACCTCCCTGAGACCAGGCCAGGAAGAGAGCCTCGCTGCCGGAGGGCCCCTGTGCTCACAGACGTCTGGTAAGGACAAGGTCCTTCTGAGTGTGTGTGAGTGTGGGGATGGATGTGCGCCTGCTCACACCACACGACCTGGCCTTGCCAGCCCGTGGAGTGGCCCAGCCTCTGCCCCCTGTGTGTCCCCTCCTGCCTTGTCCAGCCCTGCCCCCAGCTGCGGGCACCCTCACCCTGCCCCTCCCCAGCTTCCCTTCCACAGGGCCTGTGAGGCAGCTGGCAGAGGGCAGGCCTTTTGGGGCCTGGGACTGGCCCACTGAGGAGGGCGGGGAGGAAGCTGCTGCTGGCTCCGAAACCCCACTGCTGCCCCTGCACCCTGCTGAGAGGCTGAGCCAGGCCTGCCCGCACCCCAGCAGGGCTGGGGGCATCTGTGCACCTGCTGGGGGTGGGGGACTAGCTTCCTGGGGTGGCCTGGGAGAATATGGCCTCTTCTCCCTCGGCGGAGGGGTGGGGTGGGGTGGGTGGGAGCTCTCTGTTATAGAAAGGGGCAGGAAGTGATCCGGTGCCTTGACTTTGGGAGGCATCACGGAGAGTGGTCTTCCCCTAGTGGGCCTGGGCTGGCAGGAGCCCTTCCGTCCTGGCGGGGCTGGTGGCTGCCCTGGAGAGGAGAGGCTGAGGCTGTTTCTGTCCCTGAGGCTGTGTTGGTGGTGGCCACGTGGAGGAAGCTGTTGTCCTGACGGTTGCTGAGTGACGTGGTTGCTGTGGAGAGGGACCCGCCTCTGTGGCATTGTGGTCTCCATGGAGAGAGGAGGAGGCAAGGGAGGAGGCTGGCGGTCTGGCTGGTGTTGGTGGTTGCTAAGGAGAGGGCGATGCGTGTCTAAGATGTGGTGGTCCCCACGTGGAGGGGCTGTGGCAGCTGGCTGCGGGGTTGAGGTCCTCAGGGAAGGGCTGGGGATGGGTGCTCTGGAGGGGGCTTGTGCAGGGAGGGAGTAGGGGTGGTGGGAGCTCCAGGAGGGCAGTGGAGGTGGGACAGGGGAGGGGCTGCAGCTGTGGACTTGGCGGTGCTGAAGTGGGCCGCAGGGAGGCTCCGGGGTGGTCTGAGCCGAGTGTCCCACTTCCGCTGCTCTCCCTGCCTGTCCACGTGGCCAGGCTGGTGACCCTGCTGCACCATCAGGGCCCCTCCTGCCAAGGTCCCCTCCTGTCGGTCCCTCCCTCTCACCTCTGTGGCCAGCTACTCCTGCCTCTGCCTCCTGCAGCCCTCTCCCTCCTCAGGGCCTTTGAATGTAAGAGCCCCCAGGTGTGCGTATGCGCCCTCCTTGCCCCCAAGGACTTCATCCTTCATGTTTGCTGTGCTCTGGGAAGCCTGGCATTGTTACGTGCCTTTGAGGTGTCATATAGGGGAAGCGACTTGCCCAAGGTCACACCGTGTGCGCACTCTGGGGCTGGGATTTGACCCTGGGGCACCTGCCTCCCCAAATGCCCAACTCACCAGGCCTGACTCCTCCCCCCGGGAGCCTCCACTGCCACCCCATTCAGAGTCATCCGGCTTTGGCCCTTACCGCTGTGTGAGCCTGTGCCTCAGTTTCCCCATAGGTGAGACGGAGATGATGTACATGCCTCTTGAGGTTGCTGTCACTTGGGATAATGTCTGTGATGCCCCTGCTGTGGCTCCTGAGTGGAGACGCTGAGTAAGTGGTAACTGCCACTGTCGTAATTCCTTTAAAACGGATCTCAGGGTGATTTTCTGACGGATTGCCTGGGAAGGACAGCGGTGCCTTCTCGCCAAGGTCTGCCTTACTGTGCCCTTTTCCCTGGGGCCCCTGGGGGGTGGAGGTACTGAGCCGACCTCTCCGTAGCAGGAAGCCGGGCCTGGAGAGGGGGCCGGCCTCCCAGTGGCCACACAGCACCTTCTGAGTCATAGAGCCAGATGGAACCTGTGTGACTGGATCTCCCCCGCCTCATGGCCCCCCTGCTTGCTCTGGGGGCCTGTGTGTGCACCGTAACCGATGGGCTTTGTCCCCCGAGCTGTTGCCTGAGCCCCCTGTCTGCTGGCTGTCTTTGTCACACACAGGGTGGGGGCGCCTTGGCAGTAACAGGTGCAGGGGAGGTTGGTCCCGTCACCCTCCTAGACACCACCAGGGGACAGGCCAGGCCAGGGACTGAAAGGATGTGCAAAGAGGGACATTTGAGGGTCTTGGGGAGTGATGGGCAGGAAGACTCTGCCACTTTCTGTGTGGGTGGCCCTGTGCACATTTCTTTGTCTTTTTGGGCCTCAGTTTCTTCATCTGTACAATGGGGATGGTAAGGATTCCTATTTCACCGCCTCGATGTGAAGCAGGGGATGAAGTTAGCACACAGGGCTGGCGCCTAGGAGGGGCCTCCTGGAGCAGTGGCTGTTCTTGCTAACGTGTCAGACTTCTTCACCTGAGGGGAGAGGGCTGTCCTGGGGGCCCCCAAGGGCAGACATGGGACCAACCAGGCAGAGATTCCAGTCCATCCAAGAAGCGATGTTCTGATAGCGAGAGCTGCTGCGGGGTGCGGTGGGGAGACACAGCGAGTGTTCTGTGCACAGCGAGAGCGCAGAGGGCTGGTAGGAGCGTACGCTTTGGGGTTATAAGACTTAGGTTCACATCCTGATGTTGCCATTTATGGTCTGTGGGATCTTGGGAGCCTCCGTTTCCCCACCTGCAAAGTGGGAGGCATAACAATGGAGCAAACGTTACTTTAAATGCAGTGCCGTTTGTGGGAGAGACCTGGGAGTCCCTTGAATCTATGTAGCATCCCATTTTCCAGAAGAAGAAAGCAAGGTGCGAGGCGCTTAAGGTTTTAGAGCAATAGCACGGGCAGCTGCGCTTTGCTGAGCATCCGCTGTGTGCCAGGCATTTTCCTGCGCGCTCCAGGTCTCATTTAACTTTCCAGCCTTTGCACCTGCTGTCCCTGCTGCAGGAGTTCTGCTCCTCCTTTGCCCATTGCTGCTTCCCAGGCTTGTTGTCTGGCGGTCTCCCGTTTCAGTTCATTATCACCTCCTCCAGGAGGCCTTCCCTGACCACTCTGTTCAGTCTGGGCCTTCTCCTTCTGTGTTTCCTTATAGCCCCTAACACAACCCGATGCTTTTTGTTTATATGCTTGTTACCCACCCGCCCACAGCTGTCGAATGTCAGCTCCCTGAAGAAAGAGCTTTTTCTGTCTTGTTCCCTACTCTGTCCCAAGTGCCTTGAATGGGGTCCAGCACGTAGTAGATGTTCAATAAATCTGTACGTAGTGATTGCCAGGGTGGTGGCCCGGCCATCCACCCTGGGAGGTCAGTCTTGTCATTCCCACTCTATCCACGAGGAATGCGGGTCTCGGGAGGCTTGGTGAATTGCCTCCCAATTTACCTCCCAATTTACCAAGGGCGAAGTAGGTGGCAGGCCTAGCATTCGGTCCCAGAGGGGGTGACTGAAGGTCAACCACTTTTTCTGCTGCACAACCCACCCTGCTGGGGAGCCTGGCGTTTCAGGCTAGAGGGTTTGGACTTCCTTCCGGACACAGAGGCAAAGCCGTGGAGAGAGTCTTAAGTAGGGAAGGCTCCTGCCGTAAGGAAGAGCTTTCGGTAGCAGCCTAATTGCCAAAATAAATCAGTTCAGCTGTCCACTAGCTGTGTGACCTTAGCTAAATTACTTAAGCACTCCATGCCTCAGTTTACTTGTCTGTAAAATGGGGATAATGTCTTGGCTGGATTAATAATCTCGGCCGGCTTCTGGGAGGCGGTGGGCTTTGAGCTTCGATTTGCAGGCTTGGCTCCCAGGGTGGAAAAACAGCCTTTGCTGAATCACCCCAGCCCTGGGAGGCCCCACTGCCCACACCTGAGGGATCTAAGATTTTGATTTCTGAATAGGGGACATCTTAAGTGGTCGGGACAGGCCATTTTCTGCCCTGCCGGCCTGTGTTGTCTCGCCCCTTCCCTGAGAGAAAAAGAGAAAGTCGAAGAGAGAGGAGAGAGAAACCGGTTTCAGCTGAGTGCCAGCGATGTCTGAGGACATCCTGCTGGGTCCTCTTTTGCAGTCGCAGCTGCTGTCCATGCAGAGTAGGAGTCCTCATACCCATTTCACGGACGACCACACTCAGGCTTGGGGACATTCTCTATAGAGCCGAGCAGGGGTTTGGCCCTGGACTTTGGGGCTCCTGCCTGCACGTGCCAGGGAGGGGGGGCAGTGGAGGCTCCCAGGCGGGTGTGCCCCGAGAGTGGGCTGTTAGGCCCAGCCCCACCAGGAGGGAATGTGGAGTGGCCCTGATTTCAGAGGCTGGACCTTCAGGGGCTGTGGAATGAATAGACTGCTCCCTCAGTCTGGATGCCGCCCCCCACCCCCGCCATTGCTGGCAGCCACGCTCACCCAGGGAATAGACCTGGTGTTGTGTGTGGCTGTCCCAGTGTTTCGCTCAACACCCCATTTGTTTGGGGAGGAGAAAGGGGGGTCTGTGGTGTCCAACAGAGGTAGGATTCATGGACAGGCCTGGGGGCAGGGGAGGTTGCCTGGTACGGACCGGCCTGGAGGAGCTCCAGCAGGGAGAGGAAGGGGCTGAGGCCTGGGCTGGGGTCCTGCCTGTGCCCCCGGGGCAGAGTCTGTATTCTCTGTGAGGGGAGGTGCAGGAAGGGGGAGGTGGGGGTCTTGCCCTCGTGACTTTGTAGTCTGAAGGAAGGAGAGCGTGGTGACCCTGTCCTCAGGGAGCCCCTAGTCTTAGGGACGTGGGGGACAAACCGTGCCATCTATCTGTGGGGGACATCCCTGACTTCAGGGAGCCCCTGTCTGGGGGTATAGAGCCTCAGCTCCCAGGAGGCCCTAGTCTGAAGGTAGAGGCTCTGTGGGTTTGGGGGCTCAGTCTGCTCTCTGAATGTACAGGAGGACAGTCCCACTGAATGGAAGCTCCCTGAGTTCTGGGAAGACTTCTTGGAAGAGGCACTCCCTGGGGACGGGGATGGGGAAGGGGCTGGATTTGGGGTAGGGACTACAGGAGGGACTGGTCTGCGGTTGGAAGCAAAGCACGGTGGGCTGGACCCCGAGTCCGAGTGCTTCCGTGCACCTGGATTCAGTTTGCTCATCTGTGAACTGGGGACACTGCCTGGGCACTGCCTGGCTCCTGGGGGCGGGGGGGTATCAGAGGGAGGAGTGCTTGCACACAGTAGGCCTGCCGGGCTGCCAGGGGCCGCATGGTTGGTAAGGCCTGAGGAGGTCTAGAAGCTGCCTCAAACCCATTCCGCTGCCCCTCTACCACACCGGGCCGCAGCTCAGCCCACCCAGCTGTAACCTTCCCGGGCACAGGAGCGAGGGTGAAATCTGTGCTGAGTTGTGAGGTGCAGACA
The DNA here is from genome assembly GCF_022682495.2 of Desmodus rotundus. Classification (NCBI taxonomy): domain Eukaryota; kingdom Metazoa; phylum Chordata; class Mammalia; order Chiroptera; family Phyllostomidae; genus Desmodus; species Desmodus rotundus. The sequence continues at coordinate 194,230,309 of NC_071389.1, read as the reverse complement.
ACTGTTCCTTCCTCCCTCCACCTTGCTGTGTGACCCTGGCTAATCCCAGACGTCTCTGGGCCTCAGGCCGACCCAGACCCTGTCTTTGAGGACATAGCCTGAGGCCTGTGGGAGGTCAGAGCTTACCCCCGCCATCCAGGACTGGCCCTCAAGGACAGACGGGGGGCTCACCAAGGACCCCAAGCTTCCTGGGAGGAGATGGGCCCCACAGAGGGGCTGGCAGAGGAGAGCAGGTGCCCCAGAAGATGGTGGCTCAGCAGCCCTTGAGCTGAGCAGAGCCTCCAGGGGTGGGGCCTGCCTGCGCGGCTGCCAGGCACCAGGGTGCTGGCTTGGGGATAGTGGGGCACAGCGGAGGAACTCCTGGGGCTGTAAGGTGGGGTGGCACAGCAGTCAAGCATGTGGGCCCAGGCCTGGGGGCAACTCCCGATTCTACCCATGACAAGTTGTTTCACCTTTGTGTGTCTCAGTGTCCTCGTCTGGAAAATGGGAATGAAAATAGTGCTTAGCGCTGCGCCTGACATACAGGGAGTGCTCGATAAATGCCAACTACTTGTTGGGTTTCCTGGTGGTGGGAGCAGGTAGTCAGGGCTTCAACGGCCATTCCAGCCACCACCTCTCAGGCTGCTGGGGACAGGCTGTGGCCTAGGGAGTCCCGAGGCCTGGGATGCTGGGTCAGGTCAGGAAATGTGGGTGTGTCTGCCTTTCTGGTTCCTCCCCCGTCCCCAGTGCCTGCTGGACAGGATGTGCAAAGAGCTGATGAGTTTCAGAGTGGGCAGCGTGGGTTACGTCCCGGCTCATTCATCCCCTCGGTGGCTGCGTGGCTCTGAGCAGATCATTCTCTGAACCTCAGTTTCTCCACCTGTAAAATGGGACCGAGGGCCATTAGAAGGGTTAGGGGAGATGATGCAGGAAGGCAGCACCCAGCCTCTTCCCCACAGGCTCATGCTGGGTGCCTGCTGTCCCCTGTCACCACCCTGTTCTTCCCCTCTCTGCTTCAGTGCCGGGGTTGATGGTGGGAGAGGGGCTTTCAGGACAGGGTGACTGGCTTGGCTGAGATGGCAGGTGACCTGGACATTCTGTCCTGGCTTCAGGGGAAGCTTGTGGTGTCAGGGGCAGGGGGCAGGCTTTAGGGACCATTTGGGCCTGCAGAGCAGCTGCAGACATGGAGGGGCATGGGAGGAGGTGGGAGCCAGGCCTGGACTGGGAGTCAGGACCACAAGCTGGAGGGTCAGAGCCGCAGGGCCTCCATCCACTCGCCACACTCACGGGCAGGTGGTGCCCAGCGAGGCGCCCGCTCGGGGCCACACAGCAGTGAGTGGCCAGGCTGAGGGTGGAGCCTGGTCTGGCAGCTTTGGGCTTGGGTGCTGTCACTTCCCACAGTGCCTGGGCCAGCCTGAAGTGGCTGTCTCTGAGCAGGCGCACCGAGGGCCGAGCCAAGCTTTCTTATCCCGTCCCTGTCCCTCCCTCTGTCTTCCTCTCCCTCCTTCTCTCTGGGCTGCCTGCCCTTTTGCAGTGGCCTCGATGTCACTCCCTGGGGCCCCATGAAGAGGCGGAGGGACTAAATTTGGGTGAGCGTGCGCGCGTGGGTCCTGTGATGTGTGTGTGTGTGTGTTATGTGTTGGAAAGTGTGCATGTGAAAACTGTGTAAGTGTGCACACCGCCTTCTGACTGAGGAGCTGACACTTGCTCTCTGGATACAAAATGGGGAGCGATGAGCTATGCTGCCTCCCATGGCAAGCAGGGCCCTTCCCCACGTCTCCGGGGCCCGCAAACACATGTACGCCCCTGTCTTTACCCACATGGGGCTCACCTGGGCTCTTCACGGGGCCCCTTGCTCCACACCCAGACGTTTCTCCTCAGGCACAGGGGGGCCATCCCGGTCCACCTTGGTGTGGGTCCCCTCGCTTAGCAGGTTCCCTGTTGTGTCCTGAGTACGGGGTTTGAGTCTCAGCTCTGCCCTTTACCCTCTGTGGGTCTGATTCTCAGACTGCTCATACAATCAAAGGAAATCATTTATTCCTTTTATTTAATGACACCTAAGTAACACTTACCATGTGGTGGACACTCTTCTAAGAACGTTACAGAAATTAAATCCTCATGACAATCCAACAAAATAGCTTATCCCCATTTTACAGATGGGGAAAGTGAGGCCCAGAGAGGTGAAGGAGCCTATCCATGGTCACACAGCGAGTCAGTGGTGAGACCAGGATTTGAACCTGGGACATTGGTTCACAAGCTGCCCTCCTAACTGCTTTGCTGTGTTGAGTGCTCTTGGTAATCCATGGAGAGGCGCTTGGGCAGGACACTTGTTGAAGGACAAGTGACCGTAGACATCATCCCCTCCAGCTCTCCCATGCAGAGTCTGAACTTCAGAGGGGCAGGCACTTGCCCAGGTCTGAGCAGGGAGTTGGACCCAGGCCTCCAGGCTTCCAGTCCTGAGCCCATTTGCTTGTGCGCTCGTGTACACGTGCAATACACACATTCACACACACACATGCTATGCTGTGATCCAAAAGCCTCCCTCTGAGCACTGCTCAATTTTCTAGCCTAAAAGTGTCCATCTGTCCATCTCGCTGCCAAAGCCGTAGGCTGGACACCTACCGGGGCATCTGTTCTAGGGCCTCCCCACAGCCTGAGTCTGCCTCCCCTCCGCCCCGCCCCGCCTGCCTTGGAAGGGAACCCTGGGAAGGTGGGGCTAGCCCAGGGGACTCCGCCTCAGGCACATTTCCTGCTGTGTCCCCTGCTTCTGGCCACGTCCACCCAGCCCCGTCTCGAAATCTCACCTGCTCAAGCCTTGTGGTCCCCCCACCTCACCCTCCCTGGGCTGGCTCAGGCTTTGTGGGGAGGAGGTGTCATTCCCAGGGACCAGCCTCCCCCTCTGCCTCCCCCAAGAAGTCTGCCCCACTGCCCGGGAGGATGGTAATTAGCATGAGGCAGGCTGATTAGCTCAGAAATTAAGTCTTTGTTTCCCTGGCTCCCCAGTTTCCCTAATTGAGCAGATGCAGAGCCGGGGAAGGTGGGGGGTGGCCGGGTTGGTCACGGGGGTTGGGTCAGGGCACACGTGGCTGTGTGTCTGCTGCAGAGGTTGGCAGGGTGCAGCGTGAGCGTGGAGGGGGCACAGTTTGGGGCCCGGGTGGGGGAATGTGGGGGTGGGGGATGAATAGGGGCAAGGTGCCCAGGCTGCAGCCCTGGGGGGGTGCTCGTGGGGGCTCAGGGGGGCATCTCCCCCAATACCCCACTCTGAGTGCTTGTCTGCATTCGCTTGTCCCCCAGGTCTTCACATCCAGTCGCTAACCGTGACTGCTTCATTCAGGGAGCAGGCGCTCTGGGTGGACCCGAGGCTGGGCTCCTTTTGCATATTGCCTTGTTCTGCCCTAAGAGGATGGTGGGGGGGGACTCCTCATATTTTTTAGGGGGAGAACCTAAGGCTCAGAGAGGTGAGGTGTCTTGCCCAAAGTCACACAGCCTGGAGTGTTCAGGGCAGGGTTCAGACCCTGTCCTGGAGGGACGGAGGGGCCCTGTGATCAGATGTTAGCCAGCCCAGGTCTTGCACACCAGGGCTGGAGAGGCCCTTGTCCTCACTGCCACATGGCCACCGCTGTATCTGCCTGCCTGCGTTATTGGGAGGAGCAGTAATGACAGCTGTAGTAGTGACAACAGTGATCTGTGCCAGGCAGGTGACAAATGCTTGACATGTTTTCATGTTTCACACTCACAACGATCCCAGGAGCCACGAGTGGTACCGGCAGTACCCCCATTTCACATTCGCAGAAGCCAAGGTTGGGGGAGGTGAGCCCCCCCCCCACGACCGCTGGTCCCACAGTCAGTGAGTAGGGGACCCAGGATTCAGCCCGGGGCCACCTGACTCCAGGCCCCTCCTCCCTGACCACCGCTCTGTGTGGTCACTACTACATTCAAGGTACCGGGGGTGTAGTAGGTGCTCGACAAAGGTTAGTGTCCTGTCTGCCCCTTGGCCCTGAGGGAGCAGGTCCCTGGAGATCCTGCATCTCTGGGGCTCTGTCTGGGGGTTCCAGCCCTCCTCACACCTCTGGGTAGATACTGCTTTTACTTCTGTTTTACAAAGGGGGAAGTTGAGGCTCAGAGAGGAAATGATGTGCTCAGGATCTCACGTGATGAGGTGTAGCAGCTGGGATTCGAACCCAGGTGCTCTGACTCCAAGTGCCGCCGCGCAGAGCACCCACTCAGCCACACCTGTCCCTGAGGGGTGAACCCCAGCCCAGCCTGATTCTCAGCCCCTGCCCTGGGGGCAAAGCCTGCACCCCCCCACCGCCCTCCTAGCAGCCGTGGGCCTGGGATGCCTGAGGCTCCCTCTCTGCTGGGCTCTGCCTCTGGCTATTGGGCATCGGGCATGGCCACCTGCTGACTAGACATGACCTTTGGGGTGTTCCTCTGGCCCCTAAAACTCAACTTGTCCCACATGGGACTCTTCCTCTCTTCTCCTCCACCCTGGCTTATTGCTCCTTCTCTAAGGCTCTCTGTTCCAGGGTGGGCGCTGCTATTGCTGACACCCACAGGGACTCCAGGAGTCACCTCTGACCTCCACCCTCGTCTCCTGTCCTCGTCCTGGAGGTCACCAAGTTCTTCTCTCAAAGCCTCCCATCGCCTGCCTACCCGAGGCCCTCGCCCGCACCAAATCCCCATCCCGGACCTGGGTCGTCGCCCTCACTCCTCCAATTCATTCTGTACCTTTCTGTCATCGGCATGAACTCCCCAGCACGTCACTGGCTCCTGCTGTCCTTGGGCTAAGATCCAGAACCCTTACCCTGGCTTTCGAGACCCATCGGGACTTGGCTGAGCCTCGGGGCTGCTGCCTCGGGGCTCCCTCTCTCTCTCTGATCCAGTTCCTCAAAAGTGCCACCCTCTGGGCACTGTGTAGGCAATTCCTTGGCCGGGATCACCTTCAGGAAAGCCTTCCCCCAGGACAGACGAGACCCCTCAGGTGACCCTGCATCTGAACCCAAGCCTCCCTCACTGTGAAGCCCGTGTCCTCCCCGGTGTGTGCATGTGTGTGCACACGTGTGTACACACCACAGGCACTGCTGTCTGCTGTCTGTGACAGGCGCTGATTGGGCTGGGCTGAGCCGCCTCCACGGAGGAGGAGGTCTGTGATGGTCTCCAGAGGCTGAGCCTGCCTCTTCCTTCTGGGGGCGGGGACGCTACGTTTGAAGGGGGTTGGTGTCAGCCCCTTGCCAGCCCCCGGGGACCACAGCTTCCCATTGCCTCTCCCTTCTTTCCCCTTTCTTCAAAACAAACACCCGCGAGCCCAAACCACCCATCCAGCCAAGGCACAGATGGAGCTGGAGTTGGAATTAATTAATCCTGTTGCTAGGGCAACCAGGACCGGACAAGATCTAGCCTTTTCTCTTAGCCCGCCCTCCACCACCAGGCCCCACCCCTGCCTCACGGCCCCGCCCATCCCAGGCCCTGGCCCCACCCTCTCTCCCTGCCTCAGCTGGTGGTTTCTGGAGGGAGAGGATGAGGATGTCCACGCACTCGGTTCGAGCCCCTACTCTGTGCTTTTGGCTTGGTGGGAGCTTGGGCAAGTCCCCGAACCGCCAGGAGCCACACTTTGTTTGCCACCTGCCTGGCAGAGGCACGGAGGGAGGTGCTGTTTGAGACTGATGAGAGGAAGAAGTGTCCTGAGCTTGAGATACAGTGAGGCCAGCCATGGGCACACAGGGCTGCAGCAGCAGCTGGGCGGTGATGGGAGCTGTCAGAGGGGCCGGCCTCTATAGCTGACAGCACTTACGGGGCTGCCTCCCCCGGCCACAGGTCCTGGACTTGGTCCTCCTCGTCGTCCTCCTCCCTCCCAACCTTGTTCCTCTCACCCTCTAAGCCCGCACCCCTCCGAGGCCTCACCTGGACACCAACAAGCGGGTGTGTTCTCCCTCCTTGTCCATCGGTCCGTCCACCAGTCTGTCCTGCTCTGTTCCTTCCTGTGTGGTCCTGGGGAAATCTCTTAGTTTCTCTGTGCTTCCAGTTTCTTGTCTGAAAATGGGCGCAACTCGCGGACTGGGTGTGCCAAGGAAAGCCCCAGCCTGGTGTCTAGCCTGTGGTACCCACTCGGTGGCTTTGTGTGCCACTGCAAACAAGGTGCAGTTTGTGGTCAGGGCCGGCCATTCCCAGAGGCGCATGCAAGGTGGAGGACAAAGAGGGGACCAGAGAGGAATGTGCCAGCTCCAGCCCTCATCCCCCATCTTTTGGAGCCCCCAGCACCGAGCTCTGCTGGGCTTGGCACACAGGAGTGCCACCCTGGCTGGCATGCTCACTGCTGGGTGAGGCCGAGGCTCCAGCAGGTCCTGGCTCCTGCTCAGCTACCCACCTGGTCGTGGAACATGCTGAGCCCTTGGAGGCCAAGTGCTATCTCTTCAACCACTTGGCTAATGGGCCATTCACTTTGTTGTGTGCCCAGGAGGCGACTCTCAAGCAGTGCGATGAGGCAGAGGTTCAGGAGAGAAAATGGGCCAGGACTGTGGGCCGCCCTTCCCTAAGCCTCAGTTTCCTTATCTGTCAGTGGGCCTAATGATGCCTTCAGTGAGAACAGCTACCAGAGGCAGAAACTAGGCCTGGCAAACTCATACACCCACAGAGCCCAGGCCACGTGAAAGTGTGTGTCTAGGCCCAGTGAGGCGATAGGGTGTGGTGGGGTTTGTGGTAAATGCCAGGGCTCAGGGGCTGCCTGATGGCATCAAACTGGGATTTGTATCCAATGCTGAGCCGCCAACAAAACTGATTCTCAGGCTGCCTTTGGAGCTGCCCGCTTGCCCCAGAAGGTAAACTCTACAAATGGATTAACTTGGTGGTGGTGTGGGGTGGGGGGGTGGGGGGGTGGGAGAGGGCTGGTATTTAACTCTCCTTTACATAGTAACAAGGGCTGACATTTATTGAGGGCTTGCTCTGTGGCAGGAGAGAGCTAAGCACTTTGCTGGGATTATCTTGCTTGATCCTCACACCAACCCAGAGGCAGGCAGGGAGCAACTGTGGTTCTTACTCTGTAGACAAGGCAATTAAACCAGAGAGGGTAAGTCAGAGCCCAAGGTCACACAGCTGTAGGGGAGGGTGCGGGGGCTCACCCCTGGGCCTTTGATTCCTTATCTGGGGGTTTTCCCTGCAGCCTCCTTGGGGCAGGGTGGACAGAGGGAAGGCAAACCCGGTGGGCAGGGAAACACCCAAATTGGCAGCTTTTCCTTTCTCTCGCAGAGCAGGCTGGGGAGGGAGGAGAAACAAAATTGAACGAACGGTGTTGTGGAGCTCAGGAAGAATAACTTATATTTTATGAGCTTGTTAACATTTGTGAAGTTAAGTAAGCAGAAATTGATGCCCTTCATTTGCGTGCATTAGAGGGAGGGCTGCCGGGGCCAGCACAGTTGGGGCAATCTCCCAGGGCATAATCTCCCAGCGCCTCCCAGGGCAGCTCGGGTAACCAGCTCTGCCTCTGGAGGGTTTGCTTGGGCTGTTTTCGGCGACTTCTTCAGATCCAGCTGTGGCCCCTGTTTCCTGTGGCTGTGGCTTTCCTCTCTGTGTCCGACGGCAGCTGGCCTGGAAGCCATTGGGTCAACTGGGCCTGTAGTTGAATGGCTGAATATTCCAGAAACTGTTTCCAGCCTCTCCAGGGGTCTCAGAAGGGGCAGGAGGCCTAAAGGCCACCGTCTTTGCTGCCCAAAAGCTATGAGCATGTTGCTTTAGCTCTCTGGGCCTCAATGTCCTCACCTGTAAAATGGTGACACAGCCTCATAGTGTTGGGTCCTCTCCACGACACCACGCATCTGGGATGACATTGGCTTTTGGGGCAGGGGATGCCCCCTTGGTTAGGTGACCTGGCTCTTTGGGGACCTGTTGTTTCCTGTGGGCCAGAGAGTGTGGTGGCCCTCCCTCTGAGAGGTCTTACTGGACTCCCCTCCCTGCCTCAGCCACCTTGTCCAGCACCCTGCAGCTCCCCCGCGCTCCTCTTGCAGTTGCTGGTCTCCTGCAGGCCTCCCCTGGAGCCGTAGCTTCCTGCAGGCAGTGCCACCTGCCCTGACCGCAGTGGGTGCCCGCCCCTGCCCCACTGAGAAACGGCATTGGGTGAATGAGGGAGAGAGACACATAACCTCAGCCTTGGTTTTCATTCCTTAGGAATTAAAAGTCCCTTCCAGGTGTGTAGTGACTCGTGGTTTTGAAAGCACTCCCAGGCTGATGCCATCTGTCGCTGGCTCTCCACCTTCAGATCCCCCTGCAAAGGAGGCAAGACGAGGACTGCAGTGTACAGTTACAGGAGGGGAAACTGAGGCCCAGGCAGACGTGTGGCCCTGAGCCCATCACTCACTCACTCACTCACTCACTCGCTCACTTGTTCAAGGAGACTTTTGAACTCCTGTTCTGTGGTAGGCATTTGGGATCTTGGGAGGAATAAGTGGGGTCTTGCCCTCCTGGGCCTTAGAGACTGCACTCCATGGGCAGATACAGCAAGGGTTGGAAGCGGCAAAATGAGGAAATGAAGTTGGGAAAGGCTGAGGATTTTATTCTGACCCCACAGAAGGCAGCCGGCAGGTGAGGGGGCAGCAGGGAGGAAGGTGACAGCCACAGCAGTAATTCAGGTGAGCCACTGGAGGCCAGTGGAGGTGGGGACAAGGGGGCAGGTTCATGCCGGCTGGTGTTGGCGAATGAACTTGTTCCCTCTATCCATGGGGCTCAGGGAAGGCTTGGGAGGGAAGGAAGTTTATTGAGCAAATTGTTCTAAAGCATCTGACGTGGACCAAGCATTGTGCGAGGTGCTGGGACCTGGGGGTGAATGAGAATAGTCCCTGCTGCCAGGGATCCCACAGCCAAGGGGGAAGGTAGATACCTGGTTGGGCTGGAGGGCTTCCTGTAGGAGGTGGCTTTGCGTCCTGTATAAGGAGTGGCATTCACGAAGTGGAGATGGGGCAGGAGGGCATACCAGTCCTGGGCATTTCAAAGTTAAAGGTTAGGAGGTGTGAGTTCAGAGAAGGGTGAGAAGCTCACAGTGCTGGGGCCTGGGCATCAGGGAGTCAGGAAGGAGGATCTGGGATTCTGGGGAGGAGGGAGAGCTCAAGAGAGCCCTCCAGGCCAGAGAAAGAGCCTGGACTGTTCGTCTTCCATCAGCAGGGGCACGCGGGCATTTAGAACCAGGTGTGGATGACATGTTTCAGACAGAGCGCAGGGTGGGAAGACCTGAGGAATTGGGGAGGCGAGTTCTCACAGGTGCTGTTCTTGGGTCAGGCTGGAGGGGTGGGAAGCTGGTGATGGGGGGTAGAGGGAGCTACCCAAGAGAAGGAGGAGTCAGAGGTTGGTGGGGAGTATGTGTGTGCAGGGTGAGGAGTGATTTGTGCGATAGTATTCTCCATAGCGGGGGTGTTGGAGGAGAGATGTGCAGAGGCAAGGCCACGCCGGATCACGAAGGGTCTGGAGTGTTGGGATAAGGACCAGGGAGGCACTGGAAGCTTCTGAGCAGGGCAGTGACCCACAAGTCTGCTTGTGCTTCGGGAAGCTTTCTCTGGCTTCCCTGCCTGTGTGGAGCACGGGTGCAGGCAGGGTTATTGGGTGTGGGTCTCTGGTCTCCTTTAAGAGACTGCTGCACCTGCTGGGGGTGCATTAATGGGTGATGGCAAAGCAGTGGAGAGGAGGGAGGGGGACAGAGCACAGGGAGGGCGGTGGCATTTGATCAGGGCGGCAGAGAGTGAGGGTTGGACTCTGGAGGTAGAAGGGAGGACTCAGCAGGTGGCAGGAATGCAGGTGGGGGTGCCAGTCTATTCAGGATGCCTTTGAAGGATTAAAGGGAAGGTCTGAGCCGGGAAGGAATATCATTAGTGAGGACTCAGCCCCTGCGCAGGCTCCACCCAGCACTGTGCACCCAGCTCCGCACGTACAGCGGCCTGGCTTTGGGTGGGTCCCCTGACCCCTCTGGGTGGGTCCTTCTTTCGTTGTCTGTAAAATGGGGATGCTCTTAGAACCTGCCTTTTGTGGGGCTGCTGTGCAGGTTAGATGAGAATCCACCCACAGCCCTGCCCGAGAGATGCTTCCTCGTTACTGGCCGCGTGTGGCCGCCTGCCATCCCCAGGGACAGATGAGAAATCTACTCAGAGAAGCTGTTCAGCCTGCCCGAGGCCACACAGCTGGGAGGCGCACAGAACAAGGGTCTGAATCCAAGTTGTTTGGGCCCCCAGACTTGGTGCCTGAATGCCCCACCCAGGATGCTCCGTGAACATGGTTCCCCTCCCTCTGCTCGCCAGCTCCTGGATCCAGTGCAAGGAGAGTAGCTGGGCAGGAGGCTAGCTCGGCTCCCACGGGCTGCTGCGAGGCCCCAGGTCAGCTGCTTGCCCTGGAGCCTCAGTCTCTCCGTCCGTAACCGGGGCCCGTGTAGTGAGGCTCCGGCAGGGTTCTGTTCGTGTTCTCTCACGTTTGCGGCACCTGCCTCACCGCACGACCTGAGCCAGTGGAGGCCAGCGGAGGCCAGTGTGGGCACAGGCACCGCAGCACTGGCCGGTGCTCCAATGGTTGTTATAATAATAATAATAATAATAATAATAATAATAATAATAATAGCCCTGGCTGGTGTGGCTCAGTGGATTGAGTGTGGGCTGTGAACCAAAGGGTTGCCGGTTCGATTCCCAGTCAGGGCACATGCCTGGGTTGCAGGCCAGGTCCCCAGTGGGGGCCACACGAGAGGCAACCACACATTGATGCTTCTCTCCCTCTCTTTCTCCCTCCCTTCCCCTCTCTCTAAAATAAATAAATAAAATCTCCAGAAAAAAAGAAAATGTCATATGTTTTATAATAATAATAATGATGATGATAATAATAATAATAATAATAATAATAAGCTGGGAGGCGCTGTTGTCACCAGTATTAATGATGAGCCCATTTGGTGTGTAGGGAGGTGGGTAGGCGGGGTCAGAGACCCTCTGGGAATGACATGCCTGGGGGCTGTGGGGTTCTGTTGCTTTTTCACTTCCCCACAGCCCAGCCTTTTGCTGGCACTGGGCACAGAAGGGCACGTGGTGCCTTCTTCGCCCTCAGGAAGGGGAATGGTGACCGAGGGGGGGCAGATGCCACTTATTGCTGGTGAACATGAAGTTGCTGTGGAGCGGTGAAGCCAGGCCTAGGGTCGGGGCGGGCTTCCTGGAGGAGGTGATGCCTGAGCTGAAGCTGGTAGGGACTGATGGGTGGTGGTGAGTGGCAGGGAGAGGGAAGGGTGTGTGTCAGCACAGGGCTGGGCAGCCTGGCGTGGGCTGGGAATGTGCGGGGGGCTGTGTGCTGGTCCAGGAGGTGGGAAGGTATGGGCCCAGCTCATAGCAGTTCCAAATGCCAGTAAGGATCTTGGCTTCTGTCCCTGGGCAGCAGGGGGCCCCAGAAAGATCGAGAGCAGGAGAGGAAGCATCAGAGCTGCCCTCTAGAAGATTCCTTCTGGCCGCGGTACAGAGGGGCCAAAGGAGAAGGGGGCCACAGTAGACAACGGGGGGTGAAGATGGTGGCCTGTCCCGGTGAGGCCGGAAGCAAAGGGTAAACGTGGGAGACATTTTGAGGGCAGAAATGGCAGACTTGGTGGCTGCTCTAATCAGCGCCGGCTGGCAGGGAGGGGAGGAGCAGAGGGTGCAGCGGGGATCTGAGGCCGGAGCAAGCAGGTGGGGTGGCGGTAACCTTGGCTGGCAGGAGACGTGGGCAGGAGAGGGCTTGGACGAGGTGACGACTGGACTGGCCGCGCCTGGGGCGTCTGAGGGCACCTGTGGAGGTGTCCAGCAGGCAAAGGCTGGGCTCTGAGTGACCAGGGCATGAGGCCACCAGGTGTAGAAAGGTCAGGGGCAGGGCCCAGAGGATCAGCAGTGTTTAGGGGCTAGGCCTTGGAGGGGTGCCCGGACTGCGATGGGGTGTGGCCACGAGGCCTTGGGTGAGGTCCTTGCCTTCTCGGGCCTCAGTTCCCTCCCGCGTCACATGACAGTGGTGTGGACGTGCTAAGGGAGCTGCCAGCTCTGACGTCCTCTGAAGTGCCCCAGAGGGTCTGGAGGGGACCGAGCGAGGCGCCCTGGGGTGGTGGGGTGCCCCACAGGCAGCAGCTCTCGTACTGCGGCGTGGGAATGAGTGCGCTAACGGTGTCTGCTTGGCCAGAATTTCCTGAGCGCCTGCTGAGAGCTGGTCCCTCATGCTGGGGGCTGGGACAGAGCGGGGTTGGCTGTGGTCCCCACGCGCAGAGTGGGTGATTGATGATAAAGCACCCAGAGGGCCAGGAGTGTTGCCTTACTTTAAGCAACCCCGATCTGTGATGATTTAGATATTTTATAAGAGATATTAGAGACCGGTTATTTATTTTACAAAACAATTTGCAGGAGGGTTTCCTTAAATAGCAGACATCTCCAGTGGGTGTGTACTAGGTTTCCATTTGCCTGAGTCCCCTGCTGGTCCACGAGTTCCTTGCTCATTTTCCTCTCTTCCGCTTGGTGCCAGGAATTCTCGGCCAGGTTTGCGGCAGGGGCTTGTTAGACGCGAGTGTCTGTCTGTGTGGCGGGGAGCAGCCCCTCTGGGGGTCCCCAGCACCTTGGGTGGCAGGAGGTCCTCAGAGACGCCAAGCCCTCTCAGTTAATCATCAGCTTTGGGTGCCTGGGGACCAGCGGCCCTGGCCTTCTGTTGGCCTTGGGGCACTCTCGGTGACAGCAGGCAGGGACTCGCACCCTGCTTGTACCCAAACCCCGGATGTGCTCCAAGCTCCTTTCCAACCTGGGTTTCCCACCCCTTGCTGGTCCCCTACAGGCCAGAGACCAGTTTTGCCAGCCCAGGGCCTGGTGCGTAGTAGGCCCACAGGCTTGTGGAGAGCATGCTACAGCAGAAGGGACCCCCGGGTGTCTCATCCACCCCTACAGGTGGATGCCAGAGCCCCAAGTGGGAAGGACCTGGCTTGAGTCCTTGCTGCCCAGAGCCAGGGCGGCGAGGGAGCCAGCGAGGGGAAGCCTGGCACCCAGAGCGCTTGGCAGCAGGGGGTCTGGGAGGGAGATTGGGGTGAGATGCAGTGAGGAATGGCTCCTCCGCGGCTACATGTTGGTGTATCTCAGGCTCTTCCACCTCCCTTGGGCAAGTGGCTTCACCCCTCTTGGCCTCAGTTTCCCCATTTAAGAAATGGGTCTGCCCTGGCTGGTGTGGCTCAGCGGGTTGAGCGCCGCTGGCCTTCGATTCCCGGTCAGGGTTTCAGGCCAGGTCCCCAGGTGGGGGCACATGTGAGAAGCAATTGATCAGTGTTTCTCTCACACATTGATGTTGCTCTCCCTCTTTCTCCCTCCCTTCTCCTCTCTCTAAAAATAAACAATAAAATCTTTTTAAAAATATTAAAAACAGAAGAAGTGGTCCAACGACCCATCCTGTTCAGAGTGGGGCTGTGTGTGCACACAGACGCAGGCTGGCGAGGTCTTCACTGCGGTCGGCCAGGTTCCCTGGTGGCATTGACCGCAGCACGCCCGAGGGGATTGCCGTCTCGGCCTGACAGGGTTGCTGTTCCCACCGTGCTGGGGGCCGGGGCTGCAGTGGGGAACGCACTGTGTCCTCAGGGCGGCCGCGATGCTGTGGGGGGACGGATGCCCATCGTAGGGTCGGATGAGGGTGGAGACATTCACTGCAGGAGAGTGGGGAGCCGCCTTGGGGAGAAAGCAGGAGGAAGGGTCTGGGGTGGACAACTGGCTCAGGTCCTGTGGGGGTGCCTTGATCTTCAAGGAGGATTTCTGGCTTTAGCCTGGGAGCCACAGAAGCTTCTGGAAGGGCTTTAAGAGTGGGCCTTCCATGGATGCGTGATAGATGGTGTTTTGAGAGGCTGTCTGGCAGCTGAACAGAGCAGAGGGGAGGAACCCAGGCGACGTCAGCAGGTTCTGGGAGGCGGTGGTTGCCATTCAGATACGAGCCATTGGCGGCCTGGACGCACAGGTGTGTGGCCTAGACAGGTGTCGGGGTGGATTGGGGATGAGGGATAAGGCAGAGGGCAGAGTCAGGTGTGATTCAGATGATGGGACCGAGGCACAGAGAGGTTTGGTGATGGGCCCACCGTTACACAGCCAGTTGGTCAGGGAGCGAAGCGTTTTCAGGTGGCGGTGGCTTGTTCGGCTCCTGCTGGCGGCGAGTGGCCCAGCACAGAGGCGCCGTAGGGTGGAGGCAGAGGGCAGGTCCGAGCCAGCGGGGCCATGCTGGCGGCGGCATTCTCACGCTTCATCCACGGGCCTGCTCAGTGCCAGGCATAATGGAGATGGATCAGGTGTCTGCCAGAGAATGGGGGACCTGCTCTGTGTGGCCACAGCTCCATTAGGCAGGGTTAGCACATAGAGGAACTGTCAGGGAAGAAGAGAGCCAGGGCAAGACGGCATCTGGGGGTCCTGCCTTTGGGTGGCATGGGTGAGGGTGAAGCGCCTGGGACCCCTAGTGAGGGACACCCGGTTTATAGCTGTTGCCTGCATTACCTGGGAGATGCCTGGACCTCACCGACTTTGGTTTCCCACCTGTAAAGTGGAGGTTGTTCTAAGAAGGGTGGGAAAGTCGGGGCTTAGCAAAGGCCTGGTCCGTGCTCAGGAAACGCGGGGCGCTGTTATTGTCATTGTTGCTGCTTTCGCTATGGTCGTGCTGCAGCTGATGCCCATCCTCGCTGGCTGTGGAGTCAGTGGCCTCTGCTTTGGGGCATGTCACAGTCTGCCAAGCCAGCTTAGCCTGGGGGACAGAGGACGGCCTTGAGGTGATAGGCTGGTGCCAGGGCCCGAGGCCCACTGTCTGCGAAGCCCAGGCCTCGGTGTGAGCGGAGGCCACGGGTGGGGAGGATCAGGAGACTAGAGAGAGGATGCGCCTCTGTTTCACGGAGAACAGAGGGTTATCTGAGTCCAAGAAAGACAGAGCACAGGGAAGGACGCAGGAGTCTGCAGAAGAATGGGACAGGATGGGGTTGACTTTGAGGAGTTGGGCGGTGCTTAGAGACTGTCCTTTGCCTGATTTTACCCGGTCAACAAACAGGAGGCCCAGAGAGGGTAAGGGCCTGGCTCAAGGTCACACAGCAGCTGGGCCAGGAGCAGACCTGCCTGCTTGCGCGCGGGCCTGGGCGCGCCCCCCTCTGTGAAGGAGGGATTTCTCATTTACCCAGGGAGTTTAATAATGAATGAAGTTGAATGTCTTTAATGCAGGCAGCAGGCCTGAAGTAATAAGGGACTCTGTATTAATTCGGAAGTTAATGAATATGCAGGTGTGTCTGAATGATTAATGGGGCTTCTAAGGCCTTGGAAAGGCGTACGTGAGCCGCTGATGATGGAAATGTGAATATTTCATACATCTGGGAAGTCGGAGAAACTGAGGGGCCGGTGGGCATTAATGAAGCAGAGGACCCCGGCGCCACAGAGGGTGAGCACACAGACAACGCGGGGGCGTAGCTGGTGTCACGGCTGAGCGCGCTCGCTGCTTGCCGTGGGATCTTGAACAAGTCACTGGGTCCCTCTGAGCCTCAATTTCCTCCTCTGCAGAGTGGGCACAAAAATGTTACCTGCTTCCTAGGACCCTGAGCACGAAATGGGTGACAAGTCCTTAGCACAGGGGCAGGCACAGTCCGTGCCTGTGATAGCTGTCACAGCCTTTCTAGAAAAGAGGGCAGAGAAGTGCTGAGGAAGGCCAAGGACAGTACAGCAGTGACAATTAAATTCCCCTAAGTGTGGACCGCACTTTCGGTTTGTGGGGGGCGTCTCTCATCAGTCTGCCCCTCGGCTCCATGCAGCAGTTGTGTGGGGTGGGGCAGAGGAGACGAGTCTCGGGAAAGCTGGGGCTCAGAGAGGGCGGGTCCCCGCCCAAGTCACCCAGCCAGCCGGGGCAGCATCGGGCCTGGGCCCACGTCCACATGCCTTGCCCATGAATCTCAGAGGGGCTGGAGGTGGAACCACCAGCCAGCAAGAGGACCTTCCGTGCGCTGACCAGAGAGGGCCTCCAGAGCATGCTGGGCCTGCGGCTGGTCCACACCCCCGCTCGGAGCCTCAGTTCCTCCACTGGTGGTGGGTGAGGGTCTGTCTGCCATCCAGGGCTGATTTGAGGCTTTGATGAGGAAACAGGGCACTGACCCCTCCCCTGCGCCTGGTTTGGGGGTAGGGGGTGGGGATGGCCCCAGACTCTGCGAACGTCGTCCCTGGGGTTCTAGGAGCACCTGTACTGGGAGTTTCTGTGCACCAGCCCTGTCTTGTTTCTGGGGAGCAGTGGGTGCTGAGCTACTTTGTAGCTTTGGGGTCTTGGGCGCATCCCTTAGTCTCTCTCAGCCTTCGTTTCTTCATCCTTCAAGTGGCTGTAACAGCATGGCTGTTGTGGATTAAGTGTGCGGGCCTGGCACACAGCTGGTGGGTGAAGTGAGATGCGCCCCCCCACCCCCCTCCCCCGCCCCAGGCCCATGTCACAGCCCTGTGCTTGGGCAGGCGCCCTATTTTATGTTCTCATGGTGAACATTTAAGGGCACCTCCTGGGCACAGTGTTGGTCCCTGGGTTTACAGGGCGAGTGAGATCACCCTCCCTGTCCCTGTCCAGGCAGAAGGCAGGGTCCCTGGATGCAAGCTGGGATGGGCCACAGGAGTCAGCCCCCCGGACATGGGCTGGGTCAGGGGAGAGGTGCTTGTTTATCTCGCTGTCTTCCCCATAGAGCTCCCACCTGAGACTGTCTTTCGGTTGGGAGTCCTCAGCTCCCAGCAGGAAGTGCTGAAAGAATGATTGTTGGAGTGACTGAGGGAGCAAAGGAGTGAATGGCTGGGGTCTAGCCCCCTTTCCCTGTCTCTCCTCGGCTCCAGCCCGTGCGCAGAGGCACAGCCAGGCCCCTCCCTCAGCTGTCCCAGGTGGGCGCAGCGTGAGCCCGTCTTGCATCCTTTTCTTCTCCTCCCCAGGTTTCTGGCTGGGGCGCCGAGGGTTTCCCTCCCGTCTGCCTGGCTGGGTCAGGGAATGACAGGGTGTTGGGTGAAGAACCTGAGCCATCGTGGTCATGGGGTAGCATGCTGTTGACAGAGAGGAAACCGAGGCCCAAGGGGAGAGGACCGTGGGGCACAGCGAGGGTTACAGACCCCTGACCTGCTCCTGGGGCATGGCCCTGGCCTGCTGGCCTGGCTGTGTATTTATAGTCTGCTGATCTATATTAACACCACGGCCGGCCCAGGCCTTTGCAGCCTGGAGAGCTCAGTATGGCTTTGAACCCGCTGGGGGCTGTGGAATCAGAGCCCACCCCCATGGGAAGGGAGGACATGGCTTCTCACTTTTCTGTTCCGGGCACTGGGGCTCCTGCTGTGCCTGAGCCTGGGCCTGGGCCTGGCCACCCTGTGGTTGGCTCGACCAACGCCTTTGTCTGGGGTTTGTTGCCACGCCTGGCTCCCCTCCAGCTCTGCAGGGAGACCGTGGGTATAGCAGGGCCTCAGGCGCGTGGGCTGCAAGGCCTCGGGCAAGCCACGCCCCCTCTCCGAGCCTCAGTTTCCTTATCTGTCCCTGCGTTTCCTGGTTGGGCACATTTCCACCCGACTTTGTGGGTCAGCCTCTGAGCACAGTGCTCGGGAGCCGAAGTTACGGTTTGTGCTCCTCGTATCCCTTGTAGTCCGCATCTCAAAAAGTCCCTGGAGCCCCCAGGGACCGGAGTGTCATCTCCACTGGACAGATGAGGCCACCAAGGCCCTAGGGGTGGCATGGCTTGCCAGGGCCATACTGCCCACTGGGACAGAATTCGGACTCATCTAAGTCCGAATTTTCCAGCTTCCCAGACCCCGTCTCCTTCCCAGGGCCCTCACGGTCCTTGGGAGGCCAGACACCTCCCCCTGCCAGTTTGGTTCCCACCCCTGTCGCCACGGGAACAGCTCCACTAACTCTATGCTTCTCTTACAGAGCAGAGACGACTGGCTGCCCTGAGCGCAATTCAATTCAACAGACATTTACTGAGTGCCTACTATGCGCCAGGCCTTAGGCTAGGCACTGGGGTGGGGGAGCAGAGAGGAGATGAGGGTCCCATTCTCAGGTAGCTCTGGGCTGGGGGCTTGGAGAGGACAGGCAAGGGCTGAACAGCAGCTCAGAGCCAGGAGAGAAGCTGACTGCCGGGCTGGAAGCAGCAGATACCTGGGTTCAAGTACCTCCCTGGGGAGCTTCTGTCCCTTGGCAGTGCCTCAGTTTGCCCATCTGTAAAATGGGGAGAAGAGCTGGGGTGAGACAATCCCTAGGATCTTTCCAGGATTCCATGAGGATGGACCAGGGGATGGGGGTAGAGCAGAGAAGCTACCACTCTCCCTGCAGAAATCTCTGAAAGCTTCTCAGAGGAGGAGGCACGAAGTCTGGGCTACAGAGGGTGGGGAAGTGTGGGAATGGCACCCCAGGCTCAGGAACAGTGTGAGCAGAGGCCCAGAGGACACATGCAGATGGGCAACCTCGCTACTTCCTAGGCTGTGAAGGGATGTCATGGGGTATGAGCTTAGAGAGGGAGGGAGGGGCCCAAGGGCTACCCTTTGGGGTGTGAGCTCTATTTTGTGGGCTGTTGAGGGGGGAGAGTCAAGAGCAGATGGTCCTGCTTTGTCCTGTGCCCTTCTTTCCTCTCTCCCTGGGATGCACTTCAGGACCACACTCCTGCAGGGGCGTGTGGCCGTGGTCGTGCCTGCACCGTACCAGGCACTTCGTACTTGGCCCCACTGCAGCCCTAATGAACGGGCATTCGGGGCCCACTTCACAGGTGGGGGTTGCTAGGCTGCGAGAAGGGAGGCTTTTGCCCAAGGTCCTGATCTGACCCCCCAAGCCCCCTGCTTCTCTCACTAGTGCTCACTAAGGTGGGGGTCTCCACCCTGTGTGACATCTCCCAGCCTAGGAAGCCCCCAAGCTCCAAGGAGTGCCTGCCAAAGGCACCGCAGATGGGTTAGAGGGGTGGGGGGAGTCCCTCAGATGTCGTGGGCAGGACCGGCTTTCTCCAGCCCCCTCAGGGACCCTCTGAAATGGGGAGTGAGGCGGGGCTCCTTCCTGCCCTACAGATGAGCAGACTGAGGCCCTGTGAGTCATGTGGCTAGTTCAAGGTCGTGGCAGTGACAGCCTGGGTAGGGAGCCCCATCTCCTTATTAGTTCTTATCTCAGTTCAAGTCCCTTAAGATGTGTGCAGAAGCTGACCCCCACAGCCCTCCGCAAGGAGTGGAAGAGACTGGCATTGGAATCACAGACCTGGGTTCAAATCCTGGTTTTGTCTTGCACAAACGGTGTGATCTTGAGCAAGTCATTAATCACTCTGAGCCTCGGTTTCCTTATCTATAAAGGGAGAGAGCAGGCCTCCTTCATTCAGTCACTAACAGGTATCTGGTGAGCACCTACTGGATGCCTGGGGCTGGGCTGTAATGGAGAATCTGGGCCCTTCCTCGGAGAACTCAGTCCAGGGATACAAGCAGTAGTTGTGATGTCGGTTGTGATGGAGGAAGCCCAGGGGGCTATGGGAACCCCCCAAAGGACCCCAACCAGGCCATTATAATTGGTGGGGGGAGGCAGGAGGGCAGGAAAGGAGAACAGGAACCAGTTCCACAGGCCCCATGGGCAGGGCTTCCAATGTCTGTTGCTAGAATTTTCCCCCATCAGTAGGGAGCCAGTGAAGGCTTTTGAGCAGGAGAGTGCCACACTCAGATTTCCATTTTCGAACTTGCTCACCCTGGTGAGCTTGGAGGCAGAGACCAGCGAGGATGCTAATTGAGAAATGCACTGGGGCGGAGGAAGGAGGCTGGAGCAGAGCAGGAGCAGTGAGTGGGTACACAAAGAACTTCCAGGTACAGGGAGCTGAGCAGCTCTGGATGCTTCTGGCTTGTCAGGGAATGGGGGACAGAAGCAGTGGCGGGGCATGGGTGGGCTCGGAGGGTGAGCCCAGTAGTGGACTTGGATGAGTGGCCAAGGAGGAGGCAGCCAGGGCGCAATGGCCAGGGTGTGGTCAGCGCATCAAGTTGAGGAAAGAAGCCACAAGAGGGTATGAGATGGGGGAGGCGGGATTGAAGGAGAGCAGAGGGCTGGGACCAGGACCCCAGGGAAGGCAAAGGAGCTGGAGGAGGAGCAGCCTGGTGGGCGGGTGGAAAGCCAGGGGTAGGTCTCTGTTCAAGGGTGGGCGCAGTCCCAGAAAGCAGGTGCCAGGAAATTACAGAAGTCACATGTGTCAGGCACTTTTTCCAGTGCCAGGTGCAAGGAGGAACCCGGGAGGGTCAGTCCCCACCTGTCTTCAGCAGAGAGCAGGCGGGGTAGGGGAAGCAGAACCTAGCCTGCCCCCTTGCCATCTGGAGGAAGAAGGTGTTTGAGGAGGGAAAGGGGGAGAAAATGTGCATGCATAACAAGGTGGAGTGAGGGCGAAAGAAGCGAGGACGAGGACAAGGGAGCCAGCGAGCAGGAGCTGAAGAGAAATTACCGTATGCCAGGACCTTGTTATTCAACCCAGTTTGCAAAGGCCCGCAGCTGTCACGCTGAGATAATCCGTTAATTATGGCGGCCATTGTGCTTTGGCAATGGGGGCGAAGCAGAGGCTGGGGACCAGGCTCTAGGGTGTGGGAAGCAGGTCTTGGGGGGCACTGGACCTACGAGAGGGGGCAGGGACAAGCAAAGAGGGGTGCGTTGCCTTCCAGAACGAAAGGAAGACCCTGTCAGGGGCCAGATCTCACCCCTTTTCCTTCTCATCAGTGGGTGATGGGGACCCAGGCCACAATAACCACACCAGCAGCAGCCAACCTTCTTGAGCGCATACTATGTGCCAGACCCTCTGAGGTAGTGCCCTTCCAGTCCCATTTTACAGAAGAGGAGGCTGAGACTCAGAGGAAAGAAGCAGCTTGCCAGGGCCACGCTGTTGGTTCAGGGGCAGAGCTGGGATTTGAGTGGAATGTGGCCGCCATTCCAGGAGAACCTCAGGGAGGGCCGGCCTCGGAGGACTGGCCACACTGACTTGGTGGCTGTGAGTCCCGAGGGATGGTGTTTGCACAGCCTGCAGCCATGGGGTGGCCCTCCCCCGGGCATTCCTGGGGCTCCTCTGCAGGGACAGAGCTTCCTTGTTCTTCCATGCTACAGCTGCAGGCTTCTGTGGGCAGGCCCGCCAGCCCCCCACCCCTGCCCCAGAGAAACTAGTCTCAGTGCCAGGAGAGTGACCCCTTGTGGCCGCATGGTATAGTCATGATGGGCTGTGACCCTCATGGTCCGTGGGCCCTGGGACCTGGAGAAGTAGTGGGGAGGACAGGCAGGAGTCCCAGGTGAGTGAGGGGAACCCAAAGTCTGTGGGAAGAACTATGGGAGCAAGAGGCCATTCCAGAACCCCAAAAGTGTTTTGCTGCAGGCCCTGCCCTGGGTTGTGGCTCCAGCAGCTGAGGCCTGAGACCTGGTGTCCACACCAGTCTTGGCCGGAACCTCAGCCCAGGCCAGCGGTCAGTGTTAGATGGGGTGGGATTGTATTTGGGAGTGAGTAACCCATTAACCCCATCAGGGGCCCCAAACTTGACCCAGCAATCCATGCAGCACTGTTGGAGAGCCAGGAGCCCCACAGGGTAACAGGCAGGTGTGGGGGGCCATTTGGGTGCTCCCCTGGTTTGGGGTTCCTACCCCAGTGGGCCTGATTGGGTGGAGCTGAGCTGGCGGGGGTTGAGGACAGGGCAGGGCAGCTTGAAGTTCTGCAGAACTGGTGACCACAGAGACCAAAACTCAGTAGACATTTGGGACCAAGGACCCGTAGATACAACATAGAGCTCTTGAGCCCCCCCAAAAGATCCAGAGCCACCAAAACAGTGAAGCAGGGGTGGTGGTACCCTTGGGTCCCAGACTGGAAGGCTCACGGGACCCCCTGCATGGGCTGGGATTCTAACCGTCCTTACTCTGGGACTTCCTCTCTTGCTGGCCTTGAAACTCCAGCGCCCAGGGTCCAGTGGGAACCTCAGCCAGAGAGGCAGGGAGGAGGGTGGGCCCACAGGGGCCGGTGAGCCCGCTCTGTTCCCTACAGGGTGCAGATCCCTGGCAGCCGTGTCTCCTAGGGTTTCCAGTGGATTCCAGAAAT